>NW_020958211.1:16386-24656 GCF_003031625.1 Empidonax traillii | reverse complement strand
TGGTCTCGCTATGTTCAGTGGTAATCACATCAAAAGTAAATTCTGAGCACGCACGTATCCCTCTTTCAGTTGCCTGGGACTGTCCAAGAGGAAGCCATAAATTCAAGTCCTCTTGCTTGCTGTATCTGAATCTGAGTTTTGGAGCAGGTTTTGGTGAGCTTGCTAGCCTAAAGAAAATAATTAAGAGTTTCTGGGTCAGTCCTGTTTGAATCCACCTGGCTGATATCCTGAGCTGCTGGTAGTTTTCAGATCATCTCTGCAGAATACACAGTTGTATCTTGCAGACCTTATTGCTGCTTCTCCTTGAACTGTACATTCATTTCCAGTCTTTACTGGGTTTTGGGGTTTTTTTTCCCCTGTATCTCAATCCAAATTGCATTGAAGTGTGTGTCTGTATGCTCTTCCACTTCCTTGGAGGCTCCTTGCTTTTCCCCAGGATCAGTGCTGTGTGATACCTGGAATCTGCTTCTCTCTCTGCTGCAGTCCAAGCTGACTTGGTTTCTTTATGCCTGAAGAGGAATCACCAATAATTGTCAACCCCAGCAGAAAGCTGAAGAAGGGAACGTCTGGCCAAGTTCTGTGAAACCCCCTAGGCTGAAGTCCCCAGACATCAAAATCAATTTAATTTTGCCTGTCTAAATGTTATTGCTCCAAGCTGAGTAATGGTGTGTTGCTTGAAGATGAGTAAATTGGGTAGAAAGAGGCAGGAGCCATCCTCTTAGATCTAAGGTATCTCTGCGTTGACAGTTTTGTAACAATTCCTGTGAAGGGCTGAAAAAATCCCTCTGATACAGGAGAGATGGGACTGGAGTTATTGGTTGGTCCTGGTGGCTGCATTGCAGACATCCAGGCAGCCAGAACTTGTGTCTAGGGTTTGGCCCTCTAGCTCATCATACCTTGCAAGACCCTGCTTTGAATGACCCCGTGGCTGTTCCTTTGTTGGGACTGGAATGGTGAGAATGCAGCTCCGACACCCACGAGGAGGTGGCGGAATGGTGAAGCAAATATTCCCACAGTCAAAACGTCTCTTCCAAGCACACCATCCCACTAAATATGATACAAAAGGGCCCCAAAAAGACTTCTTAGACTTCTCCCCCTAAAAGGAAGACAAATAAATGCTAGGGGGTCAAGCACACACATCAGCTGCTTGCTCCCTCATTGCACAGTGCCTGGAGAAAAAATGAAATAGCAGGTAAGTGTCAGAGAATGAATCCATAAGACTGGATAAAAATCCATAAAACTTCAGGGCCTGTTTTGAATGGGGAAGTCTTGCTTTCTGACTGTCTCTTGGTTTTTGCATATATGTCTCTTGTGTCAATGAGTCACATCTTTTCACCTTTCTTAAAAGAGGAGCTGTGTGTGAGCAATGGCAGGACAACATGGCAAAGTCAGCAGAGATTCCCTCATAGCTGATGTGTTTGTGGAGGAAAAGAGAGGCAGTCAGCTGGGAATGCCTGAGCCCAAAGGTATTTGTAAAGAGATGCTTTACCACTTTATTTTGGTTTAATTACTTAAACACGTGAAACCGATGAGAAAACTTCCTCTGAGTGTCCCAGATAAATGGGGCTTTATTAGAAGAGTGTAAAGAAAAATTAAATGGAAAAGGTACTCAGGAGAAACTGGTGATCTCTTTTGTTGTTGTTGTTTGTTTGTTTGTTTGTTACCTCTTACCGTCTCACTGACAAGCATAGGAGTGAGCTGAGAGTCTTGTTAAGGAATTGATCTTGACACTGAAGTCAGACTTCAGCTTTCCATCATCTTAGATAGTGGAACACCTTGAATTTTTCATATGACCAAGGCATTAAGTATATTTGGAGTGGAACTATAGTTGAAGCCAGCCAGACTGTCAGAAGATGAAGCACAGGAATTAAGAAAGTGATCATTTAAACAATGAATCTTGTACCTTGGGAGAGCGGTGTCGTTTTAATAACTTGGAAATCTATGCTCAAGGAAATGCTTTAAACTGATTCCAGGATATAAACTGGGAGAGGCTTACTTGCTTTTTTCAATTTTTAAGCAGTTCAATATCTTTGATTTAAACCAAATACAAAAAATGGAAGGCACGGATCACCAGAGGATATGTAAGGGTTTTTTATTGCAAAAAAAGTTGTTCTCTCTTCAGAATTCAAGTTGAGGGTAAGGTAAAAGTTGAGCCTAGTTCAGCATGAGCAGATAAGCACTGAGGGGTTATAGAGCAGAGCTCTGTGCTTGGTGAAGTGGAGACACTGTGGGATTATGTAGTTCTGACTAACAGCTGAGGAGGCTTTGAATAAGAGCCACATGTGTACGAGCTGCAAGCCAGATTCTCTGCTGTGATGGCAGCCCCTTCGAGCCATCTGATGGTGTAATGGAGCTGAAAAGTGGCTCTGTAATAAATCCCCATCTCCTGCTCCTCAGCTCTGGGGTGGTTCCCATCTGCACTGTGTTGGCATACACGGCACTCCCCTACCTAAGGCTTAGACCCGCAGAATAGGGACTCCCTCTGGATTTACACCGGGAAACTGCTAAGGACTGACATGTTTCCACCAGTATATTCCCACAGAGCTGTTCCAAGCATGCTGGGACCAATTTGATTCAGAAAGGGGAGTAATTATTAATGACCTCCAAATGGATGGCCCAGGGAGAGAAGCTGTAGCTGAAAGTTTGCCCTTAGCATTTATTCTTCAGCCAAAAGAAGGTTAGATTTAACTTATGACCTTAAAAGTTCACTACTTATGAACGTCCTACAAACTAGTCACATCTCAAAGCTGGGTTGTCTTAGCAGTCCTGAACAGGTGGATTTCTTCAGCTGGCACTTAGCAAAAGCAAGGGTGAGATTTATTCATGCTGATGGAGGGATCACAGTTTTGTTATCTCTGTGTGACCATCACCATACCCAGTTCAATCTCTGTTGGGGGATTCCCCCTTTCACAGTGAAAGAGGAAAAAAAAAAATGTAATGTGGAGCACTTTGTTTAAACAAACCTAGAACTTCCTATGAGAGACCAGAGATGCAGTTCAAGGTTTGTGGGTCTTTTTTTTCCCCAATCAGAATCCTAATGAAATTGCCTTGTGAAATACTTCAGTAGTTACATTACTATGTTTATTATGTTTTTTTTCTTGAAATAGGACCGGGTAGTCAGTGTTGCTGACTCCTGGGAAAGCTCCTCACAGAGGTGCATGCCATGATTTTTTTTGTTTGACTCAACAGTCAAAAGTGAAAAAGGCAGTGAGTGAAAGGTGTTAAAATGGACTGGCTGGCTGCTAGAATCTAGTCAGTGTGATGATTGTGGTGTCCTCACAGGCAATCTACGTAGAAAATCAACTTTCTCTCGTTTTGTGATATTTTCTTACCCGATTTCTGAGCAGGAGTTCAAACCTTAACGTGTATTCATGTGGTAACATGTGACCGAAATAGCACGGTTTGGAGAATTGCTCTTCTCAGACAGTGTTGTTTAGGGTGTCAATCTCTGTTAAAACTGAAATTTAGCCGAGTTGGCTCCTCATGGCTCAACAATGAGTCACTGTGCCAAGCAAACCCGCCTCTGCAGGTGAAGCTTCCCTGTGAATGTGCTGTGATTCGGTGTCCCCCCACCAAGCAGTCCCTTGTCCCTAATTTCCCTGCCCCATTCTATCTGGAATCGGGGCTGCTGCCACACTCTTCTCAGCCCCCATCTGCTTCTGTTCCAGCCTCTCTTGTCCCACAGCTTCCTCGGCCACTGTCTGTCACCCCCCTTAGATCTGTGCCAAGACTGAGGTAAAGTGACCCGGTTGATGATGACATCCAGAAGCACTTGGATTGCTCTGCCAAGCCTTTCTAGATGTGTTCCTGCAGCTCTCCCTGCACAGAGCCAGCATGGATTCAAGGAGGCTTCATTTGTCTGTTCTCTGTCCTAACAGACTTTTTGTGTAATTAGAAGAAACTGGTGCTTTTAATCCAGTTTTGAGCACCGCTAGGTCTTGTTTATCTTGTTTGCGATGTAAGGGTTGGAGCTGATGATCTAAGGGTTGGATCTGATGATCTCAGAGGTCCTTTCCAACCCATCTGATTCTATGATTCTATGACAGGTACAATCTTACCCGAGGAGGGGGAGCTCTCAAGTCTGGAGCTTGCTGTGGCACCACAAAAAGAATACCCTTTACTTGACTGCTCACAGGTAAATCATGGAAATCTATTTAGAGCTCTAAATAGCATCTACTTATTTTGTTTCCCATTAAATAGATGATTTTTTTTAAAATGCCCTGTTCTATTACAAAGTGGAAGTTCAAACCTGTGGTATTATGCCATTTGTTGAGACTATGCCCTGTTTTTAAGGCAAATGAAGAAATATGCATATCTGGGTGAAATAGCTGTTAGGAGCATAAATGCCTGGCCAGTGGTGCAGAAATTTCCTCCAGATGCCTCTGTTTTCCCCCCACCTGATCCCCCTTTCTTTTAATTCTGTTATTTGCAGTGGTCTCCAGTGAAGGAGTTAAACCTCTCAGGGAAGAGACTCTTTTTACAATAAGGATGCCAGACCCTGACGATTATCTGAAAATCCAAGGGCCTTCAGTGAGTTATGTGAGTCCAGGCAATTGGAAGGAAGCTAATCAGAAAGTGTACAGTGGAGCTAATAAATAATGGGATGAGCCTGAGGCATTTCACAGGAGAAAAATAACAGGTAATTATCACCTGAAAGATTTTTACAGTCTCTTCATTATTTGAATATAATTAACTGGGGGAGGCAAAATGCTGGTAAGGTGAATGTCTGCCTTGAGAAAGGGCCCATGCTCTCTGCACAGGAAAACTGTTCAGTTGAATTAAGGCTATACAATTTTCTTTTTTTTTATATAGATAGAATTAAAAGGGAAATACGAGATACTGAAGGTGAAGTATCCCTTGGCAGGATCTGGCTTATTGATATCTGCTTTTGCTGGTGCATGTGTCAATCACAGCTGTGCAAGAACAGTATTGCCCTTGGCTTTCCATTATAGATTGCTACAGTTAAATCACTTAAACCTTTAAAATTTAAATCTTTAAACCATTGTTGGTTACAAGAAAAGCTATAATCTTTTTTTTTTTTTACACGTATATTACCTTTCCCATGTTACCCAAGACTGCGATTTCTCTGCAAGATTCCAAAGCCCTGGGTGAGGGCAGGTTTATTCACCGGGGAGCAGCTCTGCATCCTCAGAGGACCGACGGGATGGGACCTGCCCATCTCTCGGGCTCCTGAACGGCAGCAAGAGCCCTTCGCACTTGCCGATGACTTCCCTGAATTCGGCGTCCTCTCCCCACGTAAGGGACGAGACCAGATGAAAAACACATTTGACTGCAAATCCGGTCAAATCCGCAAAGTACTTGGTCCGAATTGAATCACTGCATTTCACGGCTAACGTTTAACATCTCTAATCTAATTACCTTTCTGTTCAATCGCAGTCTTAAATGGTTATTTAAGGGCATTCCCTGGGGTCTTCACACCCTTCCTTGTCCTATTGGATTTGCCTTTTAGGTTTAAGGGAGAAAAGAGTGTGAATGGCCGTCTGCTATGGAGAACTCCCACCGGAGGGGTTTTCTTTGGATTTGCGTGGAAGCTCCTTGACGGAGAAAAAGGGGAAAAAAATATAAAAATTAAAAAGTGAGCCCAAGGACAGGAGGGAAGAAGGAAACCTCCCGCGAGGTGCGTGGGTTAATGTGCTGTGAGAATTGCTTGATACAAGCTGATTTCCTCTTCCCGGCGCTTCAGAAGGTGGAGGTCGCAAAGGCTGCGCCTGGGGGTCGTGGGAGAAGCCGGGGGGGAAGAGCGTGCGGGCTCTTGCTGCGGCTGCCTCCATCCTTCTAGGCAAACTTTCCACTGGGAAGGAAGGAAGGAAGGATTTAAGACCAATGACTGCAGTGCTTAACTCATGAAGTAGCCGAGACGAGGGATTTTAGCGCGGGGATGGGAACTGGGGTGGGTGCCTGTGGGCGTGTTTAGGGGGGTTTGAGGAGAGGTGTCATCGCTTGCTCCTGTCGTGACTTGGCTGTTTTCCACTGAGGCACGGCACGAATGCGGCATAAAGGCAGGAAAGTGCGTGTGATGAGGGGGACGGGCCGGCCGGGGAGGTGGGGGGGACCTTCCGAGCCAGCGGGGGCCCCGGTACAACCCGACAGCCGCTCCCGGGGGTTCAGCTCCCCCGCCTCCGTTTGTGTGTTTGCTTATCTGCAAAGAAGGGACAGGGGAAGAGGGAGGACGGCCGGCGAGGAGAGAAAAATAAATCAATTGCTATTTTTCATCTGTGACAAAGTAATTAAGGCTTGCTCCTCCGCTCCGCGGGCCGCGGAGGGCGCCGGTTTGCGGGCAGCCCCGGCCCCGCGGGGGAGGCACCGCACGCAGGGGTCCCCAGAGGGTTCCTTCGGGGAAGGGAGGGGCTGTCCCCCCTTTATTTGGAAAGACCACGAGCCCCCTGCCCTGGAGCAGCCGCCTTCCCTCCCAGCTCCCTTTGGGAAGCAGACAGGGGATTCCTCCAGGCAGAGAGGATTTTTACGTCGAGGGTGGGTGGCTTCCCCACGGCCCCCGAGGGAGGGATGTGTGTTTGGTGTGAGCTGCAGGCGAGGAGCTTTGCCTTAATCCCTTAGGGACGTGTTGTGGGCTGGGAGGGGTGGTTCACCTGCGGGAGAGGCGTTTGGGAGGGACGGTGAGAAGGAGGTCGGGAAAATCATTTTAGTGAACCTTCTGGTTGTTAACTGAGAAGTGAAAACCCCGCGCTGGGGGGATTTGGTTTGGTTTTGAAAGGAAACCGGAAATCCGAACTCGGGGTTTGGACCAAGAGCAGGTGTGTCCATCCCAAACCGCGTGGGAGAGGGCAGAGGCAGTAGAGAGCTTGGCTGTACGGCCCCGAGGGCCAGACACGGAGGAGTAGGACAAGGGAACATGTTTGGAAGCAGAGCCGTGTTTCTCCGTGGGTTTTCCTCTCGATCAAGAACGGATCCCTGGCTCTGGTCCTCAGCGAGAACCTCCGGCCGTGCCTCTCCATTAGCCTTCCCAGGGGCACAGAGGGGTGCTCCTGCCTTTTCTGAAAATAAAGGAGATCGATTCCCCTTTTCCAGGCGTGAAACCTCGATGTCACGTTTCAGTGCTGGTGGGGAAAGCAAAAATACCGCTTGGAAAAAGAACGCGAAGGACGAGTTTTGCCCATTTTTTTTTGAGAAAACAAAATAAGGCAACTCTGTGAGTCCAGAAGAGGTTTGGGGGCCTTGACGACCAAAATACTTCTTGGGCTGCTGCTGAGTTGTCTCTTTTGATTTGGTCCGTGCCTTCAGAGGCGTTAATGTAAACTGAAGGGCAGCACAACGGAGCAAACGACCAGAGGCTGGAGGATGCCTCGAGAAGGAAATACTGCAAAATACCACCGATTTCTTCCCCTCCCTACTACAGCCAGCTTCTGTGTGCGCCCCTCGATTTCTGAATAGACCCGTGGAGAGTACACGGGGGTCGTAGAATGGCTTGGAAGGGATCTTAAAGCTCATCCAGTTCCACCACACCCCTGCCATGTGCAGGCACACCTGCCACTAGACCAGGCTGCTGTTCCACGTGGTAGAACAGAGGCAGGAAAGTGTCTCTGAAGACAGGAACATACAGCAATCCACACACACAGTGTGTGTGTGTGTGTGCGTGTGTGTGTGTGTGTGTAAAAACACCTACATGTGCATATTGCAGTTATCTACCCGTGGTGTAGGAAAGCTCCTGCGCCTGAATATGTTCGAAGCAAGATCACAGTGAGTAAAACGACAGCTGTGCTAAAAACGTGCCCTGGAGCTCTGCTGTGGAGCAAAAGCGTTTTTCAGCTGGGAAGACAGAGCGATCTTCGAAAACCGATTTTGAACGTTCTGCTCTGCCGGCTCCTCGGCTTTCGCGGGTCTTTCAATAACTCTCGAAGTGAGTCTCAGCTGACACCCGCGGTGACGAGGTGGAACGTGAAAGGAGTCGGAGCGGGAGCTGCCTGCGGAGGAACAAAGCTCCCCGGCCCCTGGCGGGGGTGGCATCTCCTGGTGGAAGGCAAGGGCTCTGCGGAACGGTCTGGGATGCCTCGGATTTATTTTTTTTTTTTTATTTTTTTTTTTTAAATTTACTTCGTCAGCTGAAGCAAACGCTGGTAACCCATAAAATCAAGGACGTAGAAGAAACGCGTGTGGTGCTGGCGAGCTGAGCCCCCCGCTCCACCCCTCCCCTCCCCGGCATGGACGCACGCCCTTCGCACAGCTTACGCTAAAATGTAAAATACTCTCCGGAGCAGGTGACGCCAGCAGGGTCTATGCGGAGGAACGGCACC
>NW_020958211.1:8300-15210 GCF_003031625.1 Empidonax traillii | reverse complement strand
TCTCCCGCGCTCCTGCTGGATTTGGTTTAGTAGTCAGCCCCCACATGAGTCACGGGGAACACGCAATGCCACTGCCGCGTGAGTGACAGCAGCCGGCGCTCCGGCTCCTCGTTGTCCCTTTAAAATCTGAAACCAAGGCTAATGATTTATCAAGCTCTTATTATCAAGAAAATGTCACACGAAGGGCACCTTGCTATGCACTGACGCAAACCCAGTCTTTCCCAAGGAAGTATAGAAAGCTTTGCTCTGGACCGGGCAAAACCCAGTCTTGCCGATTGCCCCGTAGCGCCGTTTTTGCCTCTATCGACTCGATCTGTGGCTATTTAAGACATGGTAAGTGCTTGATTTTTGATCTTCCATACCGAGAAGGGTTGGAGAAGGGGGAGCTGTCCGCGGTGCTGCCGGCGGAGCCAGCGCGGGAAGCGGACCTGGGTAGGGATCGCTGCCGGGGAAGGAAGGGGGCGAGGGAGGGAGAAAAAAGGTTGTACCCCAAAATGCACTCAGACAGCGGCCGAGTCCTTGCAGATCTTACCCCCGATGCCGGGAGATGGGATTGCGATGGAGAGAAAACTTGTGAGGGAAATGCCGACTGGTGGTTTTGTGAAACGTTCTGAAAAAAAAAAGAGAAAGTGTATTTGTAAATATTAACCCTTATATAACCCTAATATTAAACAGATGGAAAACGTAGGGGGTTTCTGCAGATTGTGTAATGTACATATTAAAAAAAATAGCGATTTAAATTATAACTTTAAACTGAGGGGAAAGGCACGGGTGAGCGGGAAAGTGTCATCAATAATCTCTTTAATTAATAGAGAATGCTTAAAAAAAATCCATGGAGATATGCGAGTTGGATACATAGGAAAAAGATTAGGGAAAATCCAGCTGTTATTGGCGGTAATTCCATTCTGGTAGTGTGGTTATGTTTTGGGGGGATTTTTTTGCATTTCCCCGTCTTGCTGACAGGCTTTGAAGCGTGGCAGCCAGCTCAGAAATGTTCACCAGCACTATTTCACTTGTTTTTTAACATCCCCTGCTGCCTACAGGGCAGCTTGTCTCTTGCTCATATATATATAAAAAAAAAAGTCGATGTGCATTGTTGAATGACAGAAAGGAAATGGGGCGTAAAATTAAAGAATCTTTCTACACTGGTGATAGGGAAGGGAGCATCCTACAGTCGTGATGTGAAATCTAACGAGGTCTGGCGGCGCAGTGCTGTAGAAACACTTATTTAAACTTGAATTACGGGTTTGCAGATGCTGGTGCTGGGTTTTATTTGACGGTTTGGTTTTGGTTTGGGATTTTTTTTTTTCCCCCCCGATGTACGGTACTGTTTTTCCCCCAGAATATTAACACTGAGTTAGGAGGGCAAGCAGGCGAGCCGGGGCTCCTCGAAATTCTGCAACGCTCCTGTATCCACATTTTCTAGCGCATGCGTTTTCTGCACGGGGACAGAAATTCGTAGAACCTCTGCAGCACCAACATTTTTTTTTTTTTCCCCCTCCCCTCCCCTCCTTCTTCTTCTTCTTTTGGTAAAATATGTGACGTTCTCATTTTAGGATTACGCCAGTCAAAGGGATATGAGCAAGCAGGCCGTGAACAACCCCGAACCCGTGGCTCGCGGACCCAATGAAGGCGCGGGAGTTGTGAGAATCGGTGCCCAAAATGAGGCGCAGAACGCCCCGCCGCAAAGCCCCACCGCGACGGCCGGGCTGCCCCGGTCCCTCTCCAACGACAGCAAGGCGCTTCCCCCCGAGGAAGCCAAACCAAATGGCTCCGAGAGGACCAAAGTCGGGATCTGCAAGCTCAGCAGCACCCCGGTGCAAGCCAACTCCACCCTCCGCGGGGAATCTGTGGAAGCCTTTCCCTGCAAGCACGGCCCCGGGGTAGGCACCGCCGGGCAAGCTGCCGTCCCCCACTGCAAAATTCCCGCTCTGCAGAGCACGGACGGGGACGCTAATCTGAGCCTCGGTAAGAGCACGCTGGAGCAAAACAGCACCAAGGGCGCCTGGGTGACCTTGAGCCAGAGCACCGTGGTACTGGGCACGGATGGCAACACTTCGGTCCTTCCCGGCAGAGTGGAGGGGGTGAGTTGTCTCCTTACGGGTTTTCTTCCTCCCAACCCCACCCCCGGCTTCAGCTCGTGGGAGGTCTCTGCCGCTCGGCACCGATTTGGGGCTGAAGTTCTGAAAGCGCGTCCCGGTCAGCCAGGGGATGGGGGCTGTGCGGTGGGGAGGAGAGAAGGGGAGAGAGGATCTTAGATCCGGAGCTGTAATGCTGGCGAGTGCTAATAATGTAACATCGGTACTAAAGGGCCATCCTGTGTAATTCCCGTCCGTTCCCTAGGCCGTGCCTGTCGGTGCATCCCGGGTCTGGCCCGCGCATCCCCTTGAACATCTCCCTGCGTGAGGTCCGGTCCTGTCCCCAGCGTCGGATGGGAAGGGCGCCTCGGCCTTCGCCTCCTCAGGCTCTGCCGCCCGCCCCAACCCCCAGTGGCTGCGTGCCTTGGGCCCTGTAACCAGAACCAGGGCCAAATAAATCAGCCCAAATCCCGTAAGAGGTCGAACGAGCCAGGGGGTTCCGCCGGCGGGATGAGAGGCCGGGAACGCGCCGCGCCCGCCCCTCTCCCTGTCCTTCCGCGTATCTGCATTTACCCTGGAACGGGGAGGATTTGGGATTTCGTTCTGCAAAAGCGCTTCTTTAGTCCATCTGCGTGTGCTGCGCCCCTGGGGGGGATCGGTCCTTACCCCTCCGAGGGCACTGGAGGTGCTTCAACCCCCGGAGGGAGGAGGTGAGACCTCCCAGGCAACCCCTCACTCTCCCTTCCCCCGAGGCCTCAATGGCGGGCTGTGGTTTAAACCCACCTTTCGTGCGTTTTTTTTTTTCCTCTCTCTCTCTTTTATTCTTTTTTTTTTTTTTTTTTTTTTTTGGACAGAGGCCTGGCAGCCGTGGCTGGGGCTGCAGGGGGGGCCTCCCGGGAGGGTCCCTCCGGCCCGGCCGCTGCTCGCCTGGTGCAGCCGCAGCACCGCGGGGCTTGTCTGCAAAAGCAGCTGCTTTCCCATCTCTCTCTTTCTTTTCTTTTCTTTCTTTTTTTTTTTTTTTCCCCTTCTTTTCCTTTTCGTTCTCCCCCTCCACTTTTCCTCCTCCTTTTCTCCCCTTTTAGGAAGACGATGTGGGGGATGAAAATAAAGCCCGAGGGAACTGGTCTAGCAAGCTGGATTTCATCCTCTCCATGGTGGGTTATGCAGTGGGGCTGGGCAATGTCTGGAGGTTCCCGTACCTGGCCTTTAAGAATGGGGGAGGTATGATGGCTTTTTCCTGTCTCTCTACCTGCAGTGCCGTACGGGTCTGAGCCAGTCCCTGCCTTTTTGGGGGGGAGAAAAAGGAGGGAAGAGGGGGCTGGTGGCCCCCTATTGCCAGGCAGCCAGCCCCGGGCTGAGCCGAGGTGCCAGGGCACCTTCAGACCATCAGCGACGTGGTGAAGCATCTGCCAGGGGGTTTTTGGTTTTGGTTTGGTTTTGGTTTGGTTTTTTTGTGTTTTTTTTTTTTTTTTTTTTTTTTTTTTGTGACGGTCACCTCGGAAAGTAGGAAAGCTCCGACGAGATTTCGTTAAAAAGGCAGCGCTTTCCTTAAAAAAACACCTGCAATTGGTGCTGGCCGGAGTGGGAGGAAAATGAAGAGGCGGGTTGATCACAGAGGGAGGGCTCCGGGACACCCCTCGCCTCATTTATGCACAGTCGGGTCTGAATCCGCAACCGGTGGGATGGGGGAAGAGGAGGGAGGAAACGTTTGTACACAGAGCTTTAGAATCGGGATAGTCACAGGAGGAAGTTTGATCCCGAGCAGAGACATTTTGTTATTTCTTGAAGTTCGGGCTAATTATTTTAAATCTCTCAATGATCCGATTGAAAAATAATCTTTTGAATTAGAGCGAATGCTGCTCAGCAGAATAGCTGAGATGTTGGGAGAGGGTTTGTGCAGTTAATAGTTTTCACGGAGAAGGAAAAGTTTATTTGCAGGGGTTCTCCTACCAGAGGCTCTTATTTAAACGGAGAATCGGTGAGGGTTACTGGGTTCAACCCACTGCAGCTGTAAAACCCTTCCCTCTACTGAAAGGTCTGTCAGCAGCGGGGATTTGCGCTGCGATCATCGAAAACGATTGTGTAGAACCTGTTTTCTGTGAAGGAAGCAGCGATTTTAAACTAATTCTTTTTTAATTGTCAGCATTTTTTTTTCTTTTTTCTCGTGAGAACTTCTAAGTGGGAGGCGTTAAAGCACTCCTTTAACAATACTATTGTCTCGAGCAAATGCTGGAAAGGTAGAAAGCTGCCGCCCACCTTCCCCCACCCCATTCCCGCCCCGTCGAGGCCGGCGGCACCGGGAATCGATAACAAACAGAAAAATTTTACTAGCTGCATGTTTTGACTGAGTTGTCCCCAGTATCGCGGGGTGATTCAGGATGCTCTCTCTTCTCTCCCCTCCTGCCCCCCAAGGTGCGTTTCTCATCCCCTATTTGATGATGTTGGCTCTAGCTGGGATCCCCATTTTCTTCCTGGAAGTCTCCCTGGGGCAGTTTGCTAGTCAGGGCCCCGTGTCGGTCTGGAAAGCCATCCCGGCCTTGCAAGGTGAGCGGAGCAGGAGCCGGCCCGGTTTTGGGGAGCATGACCTGCACCACTCCCTCTCTCGCATGGCTTCAGCCGCATGTCCTTGCGCGGTCCTTGCGGGGGAAGGCCCTCAAAGCAGGGGGACACCCTCCCTCCCCCCGTACCTGTGCCAGTTGCGGGGGAAGCCCCTCAAAGCGGGGGGACCCCCGTGCCGGAGGAAGCCGATGCTTTGCAGCCGCCGGGCCCCGCCGCTCCCCGGGCTGCGGCCGCTGTTCCCCCCACCCCGCCCCTTTCCCCGGGATTAACAGCGATCTTCTCCTCTCTCCCCTCTCTGTTCCCAGGCTGCGGCATCGCCATGCTGATCATCTCGGTTCTAATAGCCATATATTACAATATTATCCTGTGCTACACACTTTTCTACCTTTTCGCGTCCTTTGTGCCCGTGCTGCCCTGGGCCTCCTGTAACAACCCGTGGAACACGCCAGACTGTAAAGATAAAAACAAACTTTTGCTAGGTGAGCTGGGACATGCTTTTTATTTAATTTATTTATTTATTTGTTTATTTATTTTAAATTTATGGCCGAGGTGGTTTTCCAGAGCTTTCTTCAGCTCAGCTGCGCCCCTGGGAGATGCCAGAGGAGACTGCGGATGGCCATGGCTGGGCGAGGTTCCCAGCACGGAGGAACGGCCCCTTTCAAAACCGCTTTGAAACGATCTGTATCACATGATCTGTATCACATTTATTTAAATTTTTTTTCCTCATCGAGGATGAATGAGATTTGTCAGTTAAAATGACAATAAAAGCCCAACTTGCGCCCTCCCGGGATGGGGGAAAGCTCTGTGTAGGGGAGAAAGCACAGAACAAAATACCATAGCTGGCAGCCTCGGGTGTTGGTTAAAGACAAATTATTTGTCTTTAGAGAAGCTTCTCTTAATAGAGAAAAAACCCCCAAAACCTGAAAACCGTTTTTGCAAACAGTTGAAACTCACAGTGACATGAAAAGGGGAAAAGTAAACCCAGTAAGCAACCTTCCAGAAAAGATACTGGCACTTGAACAAGGATTCAAGTGATTATATGTGACCAACTGCATTTTAGTAATTTTACAAAAAATCCCAGATAACCAAAAAGCCCCGAACCCACTATGCATCTTTTTTGTTTGTATTTATTTTATTTTATTTTCATTTAATTTTCCTTGTTCCTCCCTAGATTCCTGCATTATTGGTGACCATCCAAAAATACAAATCAAGAACTCTACTTTCTGTATGAGTGCCTATCCAAACTTAACCATGGTTAACTTCACCAGGGAAGGAAACAAAACATTTGTCAGTGGAAGTGAAGAATATTTCAAGTAAGATCTTTCTTTGTTTATTGACCGTTATGTTAATCTTTCTTTAATATCCATTGGAACAGGAAACAAATCACTGCTTGGAAAACTAGAAATGTAATAGTTATGGACAGCAAATAATGCTAATTTTTTATGTGTAGGAATGATGAAAGGCAGTTCAAATGCTGGATTACTTGTGTTCTGTTCCTATGGTGCTCAGCACAGCTGGGGTGTTGGCCCACACCCTGCAGTTTTATCTGCTACTGCAATGCAGATAAATAAAATAGTACATGGTGAGAATCGCTGGAACCTTCTAGAGAAAGTGCTGAGGATGCTGAAGCAAAACTAAATACTCCAGGAATTTGCACTCAATTACTGCCTCTGGTTGCTTTATAATGCTGTCATTATTTTTTTCTATTATTTTTCCCCCCCGATTTAATTTTTTTTTTTTTTTTTTAATTCTTAGGTACTTTGTATTGAAGATTTCAGCGGGGATTGAATATCCTGGTGAGATCAGATGGCCCTTGGCACTATCTCTTTTCCTAGCTTGGGTGATTGTATATGCCTCCCTTGCCAAAGGCATCAAGTCATCAGGAAAAGTAAGAACAGTATTTGGGATTCACAAGAAAACAGGGTGATGTTTTAAGGAAGTCACACTCATTTAAGGCACTGAATTACTGAAAATATTTTCACTAAATGACTAAGTATTGATTGAAATGCCTTTTTCCTGTCTGTGTTTTCAGTCAGAACATACGAAAAGACAATTTTGGTTCAGCGTTTGTTCCCTAATCCTCAATCAGTCTAAAAGGAGCTCTTGAACTGCACTCAGCAGTGGGATGGCAAAAAGGGGACCTTCCAGCCTTCCTTATTCTCTGTGGTGTTTATTAAAATAGTGCAGTCATCTCGCATTTCACTGGAATTCAGGAAATTTTGATGTAAATTTGGATGTTAAGTAACATGTTTTAAAATCAGAACTGAACTTCA
>NW_020958211.1:4856-7808 GCF_003031625.1 Empidonax traillii | reverse complement strand
AAGGAGCTCTTGAACTGCACTCAGCAGTGGGATGGCAAAAAGGGGACCTTCCAGCCTTCCTTATTCTCTGTGGTGTTTATTAAAATAGTGCAGTCATCTCGCATTTCACTGGAATTCAGGAAATTTTGATGTAAATTTGGATGTTAAGTAACATGTTTTAAAATCAGAACTGAACTTCAAAAAAAAAAAGCTGGAGCAAAATAACTAGATATTTCATGGGATAAAGACAGTGGAAGTGCAGGCATGAACTTGCCAGAGCTGACCACAGAGTTTGTGATTCCAGGCCACCTCTTTGCTTCTGGAAGCTGATATCATCTTTTGGGAGGTAACTTGGTAATTAAAAATCCAGAGACTCAGAGTGCTAGGGGAAAATTGAGATTTTTTTTTTCCCCACCACCTTACTGTGATAGGAAAAAATGTTTCATGAAAGATAAGAGACTGGATAATAACTTTGGTTTGCATATGGCAATAGATATTTCTTCTAGTGTGTCTTAGTGGCCAAGAAAAATATTGACTCTTCGACGTATCTTAGTGGCCAAAAACATATTAATTCTTTGATGTCAGAGAGAAAAAAAAATCTGAGCTCTTGGAGCCAGAGGTAGAAATCCTGTATTTATACAGAGATTAAACTGCACAAAAATTCGTAAGGGCAACTTGTTGAAACACCTCTTGAAACAGCCAAGAGGAGGTTTAAAGAAACAGTTTCAAAAGTCACTTTAGCTCAGACCACAGGCTGAGGGAGGGGATTCTCCCCCTCAGCCCTGGTGAGGATGCATCTGCAGTGGTGTGTCCAGCTCTGGGGCCTAAGAAGGACATGGACCTGTTGGAGTGAGCCCAGAGGAGGCCACAAAGATGGCTCAGAGGGCTGGAGAATCTCTCCATGAAGATGTGAGAGCTGTGGGTGTTCAGCCTGGAGAAGAGAAGGCTCCGAAAGAGACCTTAGAACCCTTTCCTAAAGGGGCTCCATGAGAGCTGGAGAGGGACTTTGGAGAAGGACATGGAGTGACAGGACAAAGATAAGGGCTTCAAACTGGAAGAGGGTGGGTTTAGATGAGATTTTAGGAAGAAACTTTTTACTGTGAGGGTGGGGAGGCCCTGGCACAGGTTGCCCAGAGGAGCTGTGGCTGCCCCATCCCTGGAAGTGTCCAAGGCCAGGCTGGATGGGGCTCTGAGCAACCTGGTCCAGTAGTAAGTGTCCCTGCCTATGGGAGGGGGTTGGAATGAGGTGGGCTTTAAGGTCGCTTCCAACTCAAAACATTTTATGATATGATTGCCCAATATGTTATGACTCTGGTTTGTTTAAACTCAGAGGTTAATGTGAAAAATATTTGAAATGCTTCTGTGTCAAGTGTAGACCTTAACTGGCCATAATCCAGTCATCTTATCTGACCACAGAGATTTTGTGGTCATATCCCTCTACTAGATAATTATTAAGACATTATTAAAACATTAGACACAACCACTGTTGTGTATTTAGATATCATGGTGATTAGTTCTATCTGGATCATTTCACCCATTCTCCTTTTTTGCATTTGAACCATAAATATCACCATGGTGATATGCAATTATTCAGAGATACAAACAGTAATAAAACTTACTAAGCCTTTTTTTTTAGTTAAACACAGAAAAATGTATGGAAATATATAGGGAAAAAACCCACAGAAATTTAAGTGTTATTGAATGTCACTGCTCATTTAACTTCCATTGAACTCTGATAGTTTGCTCTGGGCAAGGATCAAAAGCGATATTTTCTTTTAGCTGTAAATTCTTATTGCTCCTCTCCAGACTGAGAGAGGAACCCTTTTCCCCTCTCTGCCTAGAACCCCAGCTCTTACCTTTGTTTCTATTGGTGTTATTCCTGTTTCCAGCAGCAAGAAGAGCTATAAAATTTCAGATTTCCTGGGAAATAACCCTGTTGTTCTCCTAGTTTATCCCCTGACTGTTGTCTCTGAGCCTGAGTAATTGCTTTCTTCAGGCAACAGTGTAGCACTTATATCTTCCCTTCCTCTCTTCTTATCCAAATAAGCCCTTTCAACAACCTTTCCTTTGGTCCTGCCCAGGTGGTGTATTTCACAGCTACGTTCCCCTACGTAGTTCTCATCATCCTTCTCATAAGAGGAGTAACTCTCCCTGGAGCTGGAGATGGAATCTGGTACTTCATCACGCCAAAGTGGGAGAAGCTGATTGATGCCATGGTGGGTTTGCACTGTTGCACTTCTGACTGCTGGGGTGAACGAGTCATCTCTTGGTGTCTGCTGCAAGCATTTTATGTGTGCAGGGGTCGTATAGTCATCTGTGGAAACTTGTTCTTTATGTGGATGAAGTATTATTTAGGGTCACTGGCAGATAAAACATCAGTATCTGATGCAGATTTTTCCTCTCGATTTTTAATTTTATTTATTTTTTTTTTCTGAATGCATTTGTACTGATATGTATAAAACAATGTAGTTTGGATAGTTGTGTCTTCCATACACAGCAAAGTTAATAGGGTCCTTTTGTACGGGCTCAACAAGAACAGCACTCCTCATCAAATGGGCATGATGTATTTCGTGGCAGGGTTCTGCTTTTAAATATTCTATTGACACCCCTTTAGTTTAAAGCTCATTTAAAGTACTTAAGTGTCAATCCCCTCACAGTAACATTTAACAGTGTTATTGAACTTTCTAGCACTCCAACATTCTTTCCTGAAGCTGATGCTGTTTCCTCTCCTGTTTGTCTTACTTAGGTTTGGAAGGATGCTGCCACTCAGATTTTCTTCTCCTTATCTGCAGCATGGGGAGGTCTGATTACCCTCTCTTCTTACAACAAATTCCATAATAATTGCTACAGGTACGTAAGGGTGAAATACATTGGTTTTATTAAACAGATTTGTCCAAAACCAGATGTCTTCCAACTTGCAGAAACCTGGTTTGTAAGATTCTCCCCTCATGACCTTTTTTTTTTTTTTCTCGT
>NW_020958211.1:0-3083 GCF_003031625.1 Empidonax traillii | reverse complement strand
AAAAAAAAAGGGAGAAGCATCGTGCTTAATTTCAGTATTAATTTAGCAATGCTTTGGGGAGTTTGGAAAGTGTTAATGAAAATTTTGAAGGGATTACCTGGTAATGAGGTGTAAAAATTTTACAACTCTAATACCAAATACATGCTCTGCCTATGTTAGAGAGGAACATGAGAGACTGAAGTAGAAATAATTAGAAAAGCTTGCCTCCTTCTAGTATTTTTCATTTTACAACACAACTTGAATACTGAGATGAAGCATGACTATTTTCTTTTTTAATTTTTATATTCATGACATTCTAATACTGCAGATAAATTTGTACTTTTCAGTCACATATTAAACATAGTTCAGTAATCTATAATTGCAATATATTTATATAAATTGACTTCGTAGTGAACACCTGAAATATTTCAAACTTATGTCTAGGTTTTGGAAGAAGATTAACACGTGATGATTCCAAACAGAATATTTTTTTTTTTCTGTAGATCCTAAGAATTAACCAAGTCATTTCTGTTAAGAGATGCTCTCTTAGAAATTCTAGAAGTTTGCCAGCTCACTGAGGTTCTTGACAGCTTTTCAGGTTGCATTTAATTCCATTCCTAACAAGCAAATAACAACAGGAATAAGCAATTCTAGCCAACAAAAGAATCCCAAACGCTGAAAGGGAGTGACCTACTTGTGCCTAAGCTGCAGCAGTTTATGGGGAAGTCCTCTGGTCACACATATTGTTAAAAAGAAATCCTATCAGGAATGTAATAACTATGGCTGGGGTTCATGAGGGCTGGTTTCTTATCAAGTCGCATGACTTGACACTTCCAGCACAGTGAGACATTTGGGTATGGATTTCTTGAGATTCACTTAACAATATCAGCAGTGGGAAAAGGTACCAAGGAACGCTCTGAAGATGGGAAGGCACTGGAGTGAGTTCTGCAAGGTACAGAAAGCAATTTTGTGTATAAATACAAGGAGGATACAGGACAAAACCCATCTTACCTGGATGGTGGTAGTTAGTCCATATGTAAACACAGTGAGCAGATATGCTTATGAGGCAAAGAGCTAAAAATGTGCTATGAATCATGTCATCTTTTTTTTGGAGAGGCCAAGAGCAGAAATGCTTGTCCTCCTGCACAGCTTCTGGTTCCTACGTGGCACGTGGGCGATGGGAACTCGCACAGCCGATGTGAAGACTACTGTCCTCTCTGGTCAGCGTCAAATGCACCTGATAAGTACAAACGTGTGCCTTCACCAGCATTCCCACAGATGTGTGTGCTCATGGGAGACTCCTGAAATGTGTACAAACCCTTCTCCTTGCATGTATCCCAACAAGGTGTCACAGCTTCTCGTTTTTTTTTTTTCTTTTCTTTCCAGGGACACATTGATAGTCACATGTACCAACAGTGCCACAAGTATATTTGCAGGCTTTGTCATCTTCTCAGTTATTGGCTTCATGGCAAATGAACTCAAAGTGAATATTGAAGCTGTGGCAGACCAAGGTAGGGTACACTGGCATATTGTTACTTGGGCAGGCCCCCAGTGGCACCTTCAGCTCTGTTATTAATGATGGCATTGATACTGAGGGAGGGAATTATGGCTTCAGACTGGTGTGGATTAATAAACCACATGCAGGCATTTCTGTACACTGGGAAGTCAAAATCTTCCTCGAAACCTGTTTATCACATGTTTGGTAAGAGAAGGAGGGAAGCTGAGACTCATTTCAAATCTTTGTGTACATGACTGATGGAGGGTAACGTGGGATGGTCCCTTCTGACAGTGTGAGGGATTATTGGCCTTTTCATTTGTCTCTGCTGTTGTTTGCCAAATCCTCTTCAAGGTAAAAGTTGTTTCTCGTGGTGGGAATTTTGGATGGGAGGGGGGTGGCCTTTGTGGTGTAGAAGGTTGGAGAAATATGGCATGAAAGGTGGACTGAGCTTCTGAACTGTGGCAAGCAAGGAGATGCCTCCATGGGGAAGTAAAGAAGAACTGATTAGATCTTCATTAGTGAAGTGAGATGGTTACAAGCAGGGATCTGAAAGGTCCTAATTACCAGAGCTGAACACCACTATGCCAACTAAACCCCAGCTCCAAGTGCCGGTTGTTCCTTGAACACTTCCAGGGATGGTGACCTCATCATCTCCCTGGGCAGCCCCTCCCAGTGTTTCACAACAACCCCTTCAGGGAAAAAAAATTCTTCCTGATGTCCAGCCCTGAGCCTCCCCTGGCACAGCTGAGGCTGTGTTCTCTCATCCTGTCACTGCTTGCCCAGGAGAAGAGGAAGGGAAGAGTTTTTGGGCTGAGAGCCAGAGAAGTTATAATCCTACCAAATTCTGACAATCATTTTAGAGGGATGGCATAGAGGGATACAGAGTCTGAGAGGAGAATTTCAGAGTGTGGTCAGCTGATAAACTGTTTCTTGACAGCAAGTAATAGGGGATACTGAGCTTGCTGGCAAATGTAATGTCAGTTCAGTGTTCAGTGCCTCATCTCTTCTTTTTGGTCTGCCAGTCACTAAGTGGCAACAGAAAAGTTTCATTTTTTCCCCCAGTTTTCTGGACAGATTAGACCACTATGTTTAAAAAACTCCATGTGAGGCCAGGTGTTTTTAGGAGTGATTAGTTCACGTTAGTATTTTTATTTTAGACTTTACCTCCATTCTGGAACAAACAAAACAAACCCCAAAAGCTAAATAAACCACGCTGCACTCACCAGAGTTATTTGTAAGGGATTAAAGAAGCTGTGCCTGAGTGGAGCTACAGTGGAAGCTCCAAAGAGATGGGCAGAGGTGGGATGGAGACACAGAACTAGTGGTGGAGGAAACACTTGGTTCAGCTGGTTCATGCATCTCCCTGGAGATGGTGTAAGATTTTAAGTTCTAAAGTTGGTTTGGGGTTTTTTTTTGTTTGTTTTTGTTTTGTTTTGTTTGTTGGTTTGTTTGTTTGTTTTCAGTGAAAGAGAAAAAAAGCCAAAATGATGGTGAAACATTATCTCCCTTCAAATTTTCAAAACCTTGAATGAAAATGTTAATGGAAACAGGAAGAGTTTTTTCCTTTTTTTTCCTCCTAAAATATTAATCAAAAAAAATAGCATTT
>NW_020958210.1:15265-16369 GCF_003031625.1 Empidonax traillii | reverse complement strand
TCAGCACAGCCCAGTACCCCCCAGTGAGCCCCAGTGACCTGCCACTGCTCCCGACTTTTGCCAGTGATTCTCCAGTGAGCACCCAGTAACCTCCAGTAAGGCCCAGTAACCTCCCAGTGTCCCCCCGTGTGTCCTGGTAATCTCCCAGTAATCACCCAGTCCCTCCCAGTGCCCTCCCAGCATCCCTCAATAACCTCCCCGTGCCTCCTGGTTCCCCCCAGAGGTCCCAGTATCTCCCAGTAATCACCCAGTGTCCCCAACATGTCCCCAAGTGTCCCCAGTGTGTCCCCAGATGCCCTTGGCCTTTCTGTGAGCGTGGGGGGACGGGGCCATTTTGGGGGTCAGAGGGTCCAGGGGGGCCTTCTAGGGGGAGATGGAGGGTTGGGGACATCAGGGATGGGGTTTGGGGACAGTGGGGAGGGGTTTGGGGACAGTGGAATGGGGGATGTCAAGGGGGAAATTGGGGCCATGGGGAGGCCCTGGGGACATTGGGGACACCAGGGGGGGCTCAGGGTGCCAAATGGGAAATTGAGGACACCAGGGAGGTCTTGGGGACACCAGGGAGGTCTCAGGACTCACCTGCTCGTGGTGCTGCCACTCCTGTCCCCCTCAGGCCCTTTTAAGGCCCCCCAAATGTCCCCTAATCCCTATTTTTTCTTTAATCACCTCTACTCCCAGATCCCTTTTACCCCCCAATGCCACCAAGACCCCTTTTAACTCCCCGAAATGCATCCAGAGCCCTCCAAAACCCCCCAAAGCCTCTCCAACACCCTTAAATTTAGATGACCCAGCACCTTGGGACAGGAACACAGTGGGCTGTACTGGGGGCACTGGGCTGTACTGGGAGGGCACCGAGGGGTTCACTGGGCTCTACTGGGAGAGCCCTCATCCCCAAAGCCCCCCCAAAGCTGGGGACAGCTGCTTCATCCCCGGGATCTGAGGGCCCCTCTGCAATCCCATCCCTGGGGCACAATCTGCTCTCCAGAGCTCGACTGACTCCCTGCAGACTTTGCAGGGCAATCTGTGCTCGCAGCTGCATCCTGAGCCCGAGGTCAGTTTGTATCCCCGAGTGCTGATCCAGCCTGGGGACCCAGGGGATCCTGT
>NW_020958210.1:7514-8774 GCF_003031625.1 Empidonax traillii | reverse complement strand
GTTCCTCAGTGGTGTAACCTCTGTCCCTGTGATGTCACCACTGTCCCCTGTGACTTTAGCAATGTCCTCAATTATGTCATTGGTGCTCTATAATGTCAGCCCTGTTCTTGTGAAGACACCGATGTCCCTGTGACATCACAGGTGTCCCTTTCTTGTCAACAGTCCCATGTGATGTCACTGGTCCCAAATAATGTCACTGGTGTCTCTGTGATGTCACCACTGCCTTTGTGAAGCCACCAATGTCCCCTGTGATGTCAGCAATCTCTCTGTGACATCATGGCTGTCATTTGTGGTCACCTGTGGTCACCCTGTGATGTCAGTGGTCCCCAATGATGTCACCGATTTATCTGTGATGGCACCACTCTCCCCTGTGATGTCACCCCTGTATTCGATGATATCACAGGTGTCTCTGTCATGACACTCCTGGCCACGTGAAGTCATCAGTGTCCCCGTTAATGTCACTGGTGTCTCTGTGATGTCACCCCTGGCCTTGTGAAGTCATCAATGTCCCCGTTAATGTCACTGGTGTCTCTGTAGTGTCATCACTGTTCCCTGTGATGTCAGCAATGTTGCTAATGATGTCCGGCTTTCTCTGTGATGTCATCACTGTGCTGAGCTGTGGCACCATCATATCACCGATGCTGGTGATGTCAGTGATGTCCCTGTGACATCACAGCTGTCCCTTTGTTGTCAACAGTCCCCTGTGGTGTCACTGGTCCCCAGTGATGTCACTGCTGTCTCTGTGATGTTACCACTGTCTCCAGCGGTGGCTCCATGTCCCCGTGATGTCACTGATTTCCCTGTGACATCAGGACAGTCCTTTTTTGCAACCAGTCCACTGTGATGTCCCAAATGATGTCACTGATGTCCCTATGATGTCGCCATTGCCCTATGATGTCACTGGTCCTCAGTGATGTCACTGCTGTCCCTAGGGGTGGCACCATGTCCCTGTGATGCCACCAGACTCCTTTGATGTCAGCAATTTCTCTGTGACATCACAGCTCTCCCATTCTTGTCATCAGTCCCCTGGGGTGTCACTGGTCCCCAGTGATTTCACCCATGTCTGTGTGATGTCACCACTGTCCCCTGTGGTGTCACCAATGTCCCTGATGATGTCACTGCTGTCTCTGTAATGTCACCCTTGTCCTTGTGAAGTCACCAATGTCCCCACTGATGTCACTGTGATATCACAATTGTCCCTTTGTTTTCATCAGTTCCCTGTGCTGCCACTGGTCCTCAGTGATGTCACCAGACCCCTTT
>NW_020958210.1:0-1095 GCF_003031625.1 Empidonax traillii | reverse complement strand
GAGAGCCTCAGGCCTGGCTGGGCTGCCCCAGGCAGACGCTGCAGGAAGAAGAGCTCAGGCCTCCTGTGTCTGGTGTTCCTGGGGCTCAGCCTGTGCCCCATTCCTGCCCAGGGGCTGAGCCCACCTCTGCCTCGGGGCCTTGGGCAAAGGGCTGGCGAGGGAGAGGCCCAGGAGCCTTGGGGCCTGCCCGGCTTTCCTCCTCCCTGGGGGCTCCCAGTCCTCTCCTGACACCCTGTTGGCCTCAGGCCTTGCTGACTCCATCCCACCGGCCTTACCCCCCTCCCTGCCCTCTCTCCAGCCGCTCCTGCCTTTGATGGCCCCATCCAAGGAAAACCCTGGTGATCAGCAATGGCACCTGTGGGACGGCTGCAAGGCTCGAGTGTGCCAGGCCAGAGCAGGAGCACAGAGAGCCTGAGGAGCCAGGAGATGCCCTAGCTGGGCATCGTGCTGCTGTGGGACGAGCTGACCCCTCTGCACAGTCTGTGCCGTCCCTGCCAGCCAAGTTCTGCCCGGGCTCTGTGCACGGGGACGGAGCGCTGACAGTTTGCAGCCCCCGCGCTGTCCCACAAAGGCTGGGATGGCACAAGGCCCTTGCCTGGCACCCAGGAGATGGGCAAGGCAAGGCAAGGATGGAGCCTCTGAGCCACCAGCACGCTGTCCCAAAGGCTGGGATGGCACAGAAGCCCAGAATCCATGAGGTTGGCAGAGACTCCTGAGGTCAATCGGCGTCCAGCCTACGACCCATCCCCAGCACGTCAAGCAGACCACGGCACTGAGTACCATGTCCAGTCTGTCCTTAAACACCTCCAGGGACGGTGACTCCACCACCTGCATGGGCAGCCCATGTCAATACCTAATCCCTGTTTCTGCCCAAACATTCCTGCTCCTGTCCCTGGCAAACACCCCCTGACAGGCAGGTCCTCGTGTCCTCTGTAAACTTTTGTGTACATCTGGTGTGTGTGATGGGTCAAAGAGGGGATCCCATGAGCAATAAAGGCAGGGTTGTCTGGCATTATATTCCTAAAGGTTCTCATTGCAGGTTTAAATTCACCTTTCCTTGATCTAATAGATGGGTGAGGGGATTCAATTTGAGGT
>NW_020958209.1:15237-16373 GCF_003031625.1 Empidonax traillii | reverse complement strand
CCTGCTATCCCTCTTGAATATTTGTCTGTGGTAAAAAGTAAGTACCCTAGTCAAGAAAATGCAGATAATATGGGTAATGATGCATACCTATCAGTTTCCTTTGGAACTTGGTGAAAGAATTCGTAAGTCTAAGAAAAGGGGGGACTGAAATGAGAGCAAGGCCTGTAAGGAGTTAACCAAATATCCTGCTCTGCTAAGCAAAGCCCCCCCAGACCTGCTCTGCTTATGTTGCTAAAGAAAAATCTGTTCTGTTCTGATTGCTGGACCTGAAACTTAGTAGAATGCTAGAAAGATTATTCAATAGGCTTAGGGGTGATAAATCAAGGCCAAAGTAAGCCAAGGTAGACATCTGAATTAGAGAAGTAGGCCTAAAGCCAAGGCTTTCTCCAAGCTTCAGTGATTGGGTCAAGAACAAAGCAAAAGTAAAGAGGTCAAACTGAGGAAGACTACTGGCACCTCCAGACCCGCGAGGCCGAAGGATGGAACTACCCCTAAAATTGAGGATCAAGAAAAGCACCGCCCTAAGCTCCACCTGAGCTCCACTTGTACTCCACCAAGTATTAATATGTACAGATAGATGATATAATCATATGCATATGTAAAGAATCATGTAGGAAAATTGTAGAAACCCCTGATTTTTGTGTGCTAACGTGAGCAAGTTCTTTGTGGTGCGAACCACGCTTGCTCCCGACGTCGACGAATAAAAACCTTTGCTGCTCAAAAGACTCAAAGTTTCTGGGCAGTTCTTTTACCAGATTTTTCAGATTTACCCCATCCACCTCATAACGGTGCAGACCTCATATAGCCCATACACCTCATAAAAGAGCTGTCATCATAAAAGCTCTGTCTTCATAACACCCTTACATGTCCTACTGGTGCTCTCCTCGTAAAGCCCATAAACCTCACAAGAGGCTCTCTTCATAAAGACCATGTCATCAAAACCCCATCCACCTCATAATGGGGCAGGCCTCATAAAGGAACTGTCCTCAGAAACCTCACACACCTCACAGTGGTGCAGGCTTCATAAATCCCTTGTCCTCATAAGACCCATAAACCTGATCATGGGGATGTCATCGTAAAGGAGATGTCCTCATAAATGCCATAAACCTCATAAAGGCTCTGTCCTCATAAACACC
>NW_020958209.1:7394-8590 GCF_003031625.1 Empidonax traillii | reverse complement strand
AACTGGGAGTGACTGGATCTACAAGGGGCAACTGGGATTGACTGGGACCCTGCTGGGGGAAGACTAGGACCAGACTTGGATTGACTGGATCTGTGCTGGAGGCAACTGGGAGCAGCCTGGCCCATGCTGGGAGCAACTGGACCCACAGTGAGGGTGACTGGGGTCATACTGGGAGTGACTGGGAGCATTTTGAGGGTGGTTGGGACCATGCAGGTGCAACTGGGATAAACTGGGAGCCACTGGGACACCACTGGGAGTGACTGGGAGTGGCTGTGAGCAACTGGAATCATGCTGGAATCCTGGCAAAGAGATTTCTGCCTTAAAATCCTCCTTTTGGCCAGAGAAGCCTCGGTGCCATCGCAGATGTTTCCTGCGGTGTTGGAGCATTCCCAGGAGCACGAATCCACAGGGATTTGCTGCAAAGTCGCCTCTAGAAAGGCCAAACCAGCCCAGGGGGAGTTTTGTAGCCAAACACAACCAGGTTTGTGTTTCCAGGGTCACCAGCTCTGCCCTTCTCACCCCTCTGAGGTGGGGTGGGAGCAGCGCCGAGACCCAAAAAGCTGCCAGAAACACCCCACAAAAGTTGCCAGAACCCCCCAAAATTAACAAGTCCCCTACACATTCCAAGCACATCCCATCCTCCCATCCTTGTGCTTTGCTGCTGGTTAAAAGAAAGTTGGAAATACAATTATATACATAATTAATATTACAGAAAACATTGATATGATAGGATAATCTTAATTAAAGCTAATAAAGCAATAAAAAAAATTCAAAAATTTCTGTATTATTTACTTTTAAGAAACAATCCAGTTCTGTGAAATTACAACACACACTTTTAAAGGATGAGATTTTCACCTCATGATCAGGCACAGCATTGAGTCAGTTGTTAAAAAAAAAAAAAAAAAGCTCTGTAATTCTTATTTATATAATCCACTCCACCTTCACTGAATAAAGTCTGAATCAGCCCCTTCCCAGCACTAGGCCTGGTGGCTCTGCTCCTCAGCCCTCTATTTGGCACAGACCCTGCATCACAGTCCAGTATGAAGATTGATTTTGTTTTTCAAGGCAGCGTGGGGTACATTAACATCTGTGTGCAGGTGACTCCTTGCAGGGGGTGGTGCAGGAGGAGGCTCTGGGGTGGCTCCTCCACCCTCAGCCACTCACCCCCAGGGCAGGGATGGGGAGGAGCAGCCCCG
>NW_020958209.1:0-1004 GCF_003031625.1 Empidonax traillii | reverse complement strand
ACAACCCCCGGCAGTCCCACGGGCTGGGGACAGAGTGACTGGAGAGCAGCCAGGCAGGAAGGGAGCTGGGGGTTTGGAGTGATAGGAAGCTGAACGTGAGCCAGAGTGCTCCCAGGTGGCCAAGAGGGCCACTGGATCCTGGCCTGGCTCAGGAAGAGTGTGGCAGCAGGAGCAGGGAGGTGATTCTTGGCCTGCACTCAGCCCTGGTGAGGCCACCCCTGGAGTGCTGTGTCCAGCTCTGGGCCCCTCAGTTCAGGAAGGACGTGGAGGGGCTGGAGCAGGTGCAGAGAAGAGCAGTGAGGCTGGGGAAGGGACTGGAGCACAAGTACAGTGAGGAGGGGCTGAGGGAGCTGGGGTTGTTGAGCTTGGAGAAGAGAAGGCTCAGGGGAGACTTCATCACTCTCCAAATCCTTAACAGGAGTTTGTAGCCAGGTGGGGGTTGGTCTCCCAGAAACCTGTAGTGGGACAAGAGGGCTCAATCTTCAGCTGTGCTGGGGGAGGTTTGGGTTGGATATTATTGCACCTGATGATCTCAGAAGTCTTTTTCAACCCAGCTGATTCTCTGATTCCCATTCCTGTGGCGTCACATGCTTGAGGCTCTATACACAGAATGATAGATATGTCTAGACATACATATATTCAAGGTTAGTCTGTAAACATGTGGTGTTAGAAAAGCAGGATAAGTTCTGGGATGGTTCTAGAAGGAGAAAGAAGCCCCCAGGCCAGTGCAAGCAGGCACCCCTCAGCTTCTGCATCATCTCCTCTGCCTGCAGGTTCCTGTCCTTGAGAGCAGACCCTGAGGTGACCCTGAGAAGAAGTGGAAGGCAGAGGTGGTGCTGAGGCAGGAGAGCCCCGTGCTGGGGAAGAGGCTGAGCTGGGAGTGCCCAGCAGGGAGAAGGTGCTGTGTCCATGGCCTGTGTGCCAGGTGAGCTGGGGCTTTGCTGCAGAGCTGCGGGTGCTGATTGGAGCGGCTGCAGCTGCTGAGCTGGTGGCACCCAGGAACA
>NW_020958208.1:14794-16378 GCF_003031625.1 Empidonax traillii | reverse complement strand
GGGGGGGCAGTAGGGGTAAGGCTCGGAGAGACTAACAAAGCAATATCTTCCTCCGTTTCAACAAGCCGTGCCTTTCGTTCCTTGCATCCCTCACATTCGTCATTTGATACTTTTAACACCAGCACGCCACAATCATTCTGCCACTCTGGTTTACGTCTCAGATAATAAAATAAATCTAGATAAGGTATTTCGTCACATAAATCATTGTCTTTTAAATATTGCAGTAAAGGAGACAGTATCTCTAGTGTTACAGTGCCGTTCCTTGGCCATTGCATCCCTTTAGTATCATAGTTTGGCCACATATTATTACAATAGTCAATCAGTTGCTTTTTACTTAGTTCCTGCCCAAAATTCCCCTCCTTCCAATGCTTTAAAATGCAACCAAGCGGAGAATCGTCAGGAATATTAGTCTCAGAACAGGACAATGCTCTAAAGGCTTTAAAAGGCATCATTCCCACAATAGCACAACAGACTCACACAAACGACAGATACCACAAAATAAAATGCCACAAACAATGAAATACTACAAACAGTGCCACAAACAATAAAATACCACAAACAGTTACGTAACTTATTTCCACAACCAATTTGCCGAAATCCAGTAAACGGCAAATTACTGGCTCAGCGTAGCTTTCGCCACATCTTACGGGCCAGCGCCTAGGCTTACCCAAGAAATACCTCTCTCAGCCCAACCCAGCGAGTATACACAAACTCGTCTTATAAGGCAGGCTTATAACCCTTAAAAAAATAAAGCACCTTCGGGCTTACCTGGAATGGTCGTCCGACGGGCGCGGGGGTCGGGCACAGAACGATGTCTCCCCAGGTAAGTCACCTGGCTGCCGGCATGGAGCGGATCGCCCGTGCGCGGCCCTGGCAACCGGTCGGAGTCCCACCTGGTGTCGCCAAGAAGACTGTTGCCCGTCACGATAAAAAGCAGAAACCAACAGAGTGTCAGTTTAATGCCGGTGCTTTATTGAGGGCCCGGGGATACGGGGGGCTCACGCCCCAAAGCCAGAATCCCGAACTGTTCATTTTATACACTCAGACAAACAAAACATTTGCTATAGTTACCACTTCAAAGCATATGATGAAGCTTAATATTTCATCCAATTAATTAACTCCTAGCTAAGGTCATTATCAATCATCCCCAGTTGCCTAACTCTATAATTCGCATACCTCACTCCCACCACCAGGTGCATGTTCTTTATGCTTCAGTTCCTTTTCATAATTGTTTTTATTTAATCTTGTATAGCTGGTACATTCCGATCAGAGGCCTGGTCTACACAGAAACCCTTAGCCATAGTACTGCTAACTCAGAGATCATTGCAACAACTTCAAATGGTTCAATATCTAATTTTCCCACAGTTTCTGGAGTGTGCCAGACTTCAGGGTTAATCTGTTTCTCATCCACCTCTGTAAGGGGACACAATTTAATTTTCAACTCTTTTTCTTCGACTTCTAATTTTATTCCCAACTCCACAATCAAATCTCTCCCTAACAGATTATATTCAGCCTCAGGCAACAGTAACAGTGTCTCAGTCCCATATTTACAATTTGACTCTACCAATATACTCTTTATAACGG
>NW_020958208.1:7454-8667 GCF_003031625.1 Empidonax traillii | reverse complement strand
TGGAGCTCTGCTCCCCCGGCCATGCTGCAGCTTGTCCTGCTCCAATGGGGGCAGGAAATGATCTCGGGGAGCTCCCTCATCTCCAAGGGGACCAGGGCACTCCCACCCTGCCAGTTCTGCTGCTGCCACCACCCCTTCCCATCCCCAGGCTGCACCGTCAGGGACCTTGAATTTTTGATTCTCACATTCCCTCTCTCCTTCCCCAAGGCCTCAAACACTATTTGGTTCACTTCCCACCTTAAGACTGAAAAAATCCCACAGAACCCCCCACCCTACACAGACTCTGTAAATAATTCTTTGTAGGGAAGAGTAGGACACTCACCGATTTTTTCATTGCTGTCCCCTGATCAACAAACACAAACACAAACGAGTTATTATGTGGCACAGTCCCTTCCCTGGGACCCCCCCAGCTGAAGGACCACACAGGTCAGGAAAGAATGAGATGGAAGGGGGAGATGCTCTGGTTCTGCTCTGATTGCAGGGATAGCAGATCTGTCTTTAGTTTCCCCATCATTTTGCCCCCTTCAGTGGCACCGTTTTTGCATGAGGTTATGTTGAATAGCCAAAGGACAATTTATTAGCAATTCTACAAGCAACAAACAAACAAGCCAAAAAAAAGACATGACCTCTGCAAGCAAGTTTGTTTTTTCAGGAATTCTTAGGAACTAAGGAATTGACCTTTTTATAAGTAGCTTTCTGCTAATGCTCAGGTCTCTCTAATTTGCCCCTAAAGGACAAGAACTGTTCAGAACTCTTGCACTACTTACACTAAAGGGGGTGTCAGAAAGCATCGACAGCCACTCAGGAGAAAAACCCTAAGGAGTGTTCAGGGGGAATTTCGACATGATTATGGGGTCAGGGGAGGAGGAAGGAAAATCTCTGCCCAGAAAGAACATTTGGACAGACTGAGAGAATGAATGAAAAGGTCTGGAAGTTTTCAGAGAGGATTTCCCCGAGGAGACGGGCAGTGAGACTTACACAGTGCTTCCTGTTGTCTCTCTGGAAAACAAAAGCAGATCAGAGTGTCAGCACCAAAGTTGGGGCCGTTTCCCTGATACACTCCTTGGGGTAGGGAGGAGGCTGAAACTGCTGCCAAGGGCAAAGCTGCAGCCCAGGAGCTCCTCAGGGCCTGTCTTGCCAAGACGTTGGGGGTGTCGCCCACCCTGCCTGAGCCCGCTGTGGGCAGAGATCAGCACGTGCTGCTGGAGACCTG
>NW_020958208.1:0-1014 GCF_003031625.1 Empidonax traillii | reverse complement strand
GATGTGGAAAAGGGAAGCATTCTTAAAACAACAGAGAGTCTGTGTGCCAGGACAGAGAGCAAAAATAACTTGAGAGATTTGAAGATGGGGGAGAAGACAAGGAGTAATAAATTGTTAAGATAGTGTTGTGAAAGACTGAGCACTGGTTATTATCAGAGTCTTTGGGAGTGAAGGAGGTTTAGATAAGAGGTAAGTTGTTAGAAGAGCCAGAGGAGGGAGAAAGGGAAGGATTGTTGTGTAAAAGAGGAAAATGATTAAATAATGTGGCCATGCATGGAGAGTTGAGAGTGGGTCGAGTTTATCCTGTTGGCTAAAGTGTCCTGTGGAATTTCACCTAAGATGATTGTGACCTGGCAGGAGGTCTGTCTCTTCTCCCAGACAATCAACATTGAAACAAAAGGGCGTGAGATTAAGCTCTGCCAGGAAAAGTTTCCAGACAGAGTAATCAAACATTTAAATGATTCACCATCCCTAAAACTGTTCCCATAATCTAATACTCACGGTGAAATTGTATCAAAAGTTGAACTTGATAATCTTAAAAATCTCTTCCAACCTAATTAATTCTATGATTCTATAATTCTGTGATTTCATTAACTTTTAAGTCCAATAGCGCGTGCGTAAAGGAAGCAATGCCAGAGAATCCATCGCTGCATGCACATGCTAAGTGCCAGCCAAAGGCCCAGCTGGTACACTGAAACAACAAAACAGCACTAAATGAAGATACATTACTTCTGCAAGGCGGTAATGCAGAGAAATCTCTGATCCCCAATGAAAGAAAATTGTTATAAAAGTAATACCATGTTTTAACCACCATTAAAAAAAGTGGTCCTTCGTATTTTTAATAACTCCATAATACCTAGATTTCTTAAAGCCTAAATGACTGAAGGAACATAAATAACTAAACAAAAGAGGCAATCGAGGCCTAAATAACCAGAGCACAAGAACAGAACACATTGCCAAGGGGCAATGCCAAAAAGCACTAATAAACACCAATACTGATAAACAGTGCCACAG
>NW_020958207.1:19741-21652 GCF_003031625.1 Empidonax traillii | reverse complement strand
GAGCTGAGCTCCCAACAACTCCGCCTTCTTCCCCAACTCCTCCCCCGTCGTTGCCAGGAGACTAATTCTCGGTCGTTAGGAGCCAGGCCGACTCTTTTGTTCACTTGATGGTTCTTGAATAGCATTCATGCAGGGGGGGGGAGGGGGAAGAAGGGGAAAGGAAAAGAAAAATTCCTTTCTAAAATCAGAACTATGACAGAAGGCCAGGAGCTGACCGTTAGACAAACAAGAACAAGTTTGCAGCTGCAGGAATGCAGAGGTCAGCAGAAAGCAATGTGTGAGAAACGGTGATAAGAGAAACTTTTCCTAGGAATGTGTGCTTTAAGACTACCAATCGTTGGACTGTCTGAGGCGCATGGACAGTGTGTGCTGACCAATCATAATAGCATGCTGTGCTCCTGGTCGCATGTCCAGGACTCAAAAGATTATATATTGTGTAGCCTTCTGATAATAAAACGGATTTGAATCTGCATCTCATAGATGTGTCGTTCTTTCCCGCTCGCTTGAATGCCCACGGCATATGGTGACCTCCCAACGTGATGTGTTGGGAGAGGGTCGAATTGCACCAAGCTGTAGAGTTTGCGAGGTTCCTGCTGTCAGCTGAATTTTAGCTGAGCGTCCCAAGAGAGACGGATTCGCGCACGGTCTGACCGGTGAGTCAGGGATATTAGCAGGATGGAATCCACTGCTTTAGCAGTGGAACAGGCGGTTGTTCATAGCCTAATGAAATTACCTGACAAGACTAACGCTCAGCTGCCGTCTTCGGCGCTGATAGATTTATTACGTTGGTGTTGCTGTAGCCTGGCTCAGGAGAGCTCAGCCGGAGCCGAGCTGGAGCCAGGACTGGGACCGGAGCCGCCTCAGATCGCGATCGAAACCATCCCGTTCCCCCCCCCCCAATTCCCCCCGCGGTGTGTGCCACAGACGGGCAGAGATGGAGGGGGGCGAGGCAAGATGGAGCGCTGCTAGAAGACATGGGAAGGCAGAGGCCCGGAGCCTCCTCCTCTCCCTTCCCCCCCCCGCACCGCGCTGCAGAGGACGGCAGTCAACTTATGCCTGTGTAAACACAGTCGCTATGGTAACCATTCACTGTGGAACTCCGTAAAGCCGACCGACAACATTCTTTGAACTTTTAACAAAGTTAATGAAATTAAACAAGAGGTAAAAATATGTTTGCTTTGCAAGTTATGGTTTCCTCACAGCAATAACTCACGGATGCAAGACACGGGGTAAAGAATTTTACTCTAAGACTCCAAAACGAAACTGCTGTAAGATACAAAAGTGCCTGGGTACCGTGGCGGGAGCCTGGCTACCTTGGAAAGAGCACAGTGTCTGTTAAAGAAGCTCTGATGGCTCAGTTGGTGAAGCATAGGACTTCGGATCTCAGGGTCGTAGGTTCGAGACTCCCTGTGGAACAAGGTGCGGACTGGCTACAGTCTGGCGGCTCACCTCTTCTTTTTCCCAAGCAGACCCCTCTGTTACGATAACAACTTAAAGCTGACTGAAGTATTAATAGCAACAGTTTGTAAGCTTTTTTGTTAACAGCGCAAATGACTGAAAGAGGCAGATAGACAGAAACTGAGACCTAACTGCATTCCAAACATCGGAAATACTAACACCCAGAGAACACGGAGACAGTGTCGACGGGGGGGTGGTCGACGCGGACCAGGGTGCCCGCACAGCACTATGCTGGGAGTGGACCGAGGGCGGAGCTGTTGCTGACGGAGTTGCGGAGCTGGGGAGCTGCCAGCTCCGAGGCGGAGCGGGGCGAGTCGCCCCGACACCATCAGGGGCCACCGTCTGCGTTGAGGATGTCTCGGAGGACCCAAGGCTCGGCACTTGTAGTGTTGCAGTGTGACAAAACTGCTAAAACTGCAGCTGGATTAAAAAAAAAAAAAAAAAAAAAAAAAA
>NW_020958207.1:5277-14421 GCF_003031625.1 Empidonax traillii | reverse complement strand
TAACTTGCCCTATGAGTAAGCTAGCCCTGCTTTAGAATACCAAAAGTTATGTAGCATAACAGAAACAATGTTAGGTGAATTGAAAGAAGACAAGAAAATCATGTGTGTACATTTTAAATTCCCAATTGAAATTTACCTTAACCTGATGCTAGGAAGGGGAAAAGCAAAATCTGCAATTACCAAATCACAGTAATCAAGTAACCATGACCAATCATAGATCTCTCAAACTTTTAACTATTCCTCAGTAAGTTCCACTTCTCTGTCAACTGTGACACTGTGACAAACTCAGTGAAAAGCACCATCAGCCATGCACATGGAAGTTCTCTTCAAAACTCCTTTTTACCCTTTTTTTTTTTTTTTTTTTTTTTTTTTTTTTTTTTTTTTTTTTTTTTTTTTTTTTTTTTTTTTTTTTTTTTTTAATCCAGCTGCAGTTTTAGCAGTTTTGTCACACTGCAACACTACAAGTGCCGAGCCTTGGGTCCTCCGAGACATCCTCAACGCAGGCGGTGGCCCCTGATGGTGTCGGGGCTACTCGCCCCGCTCCGCCTCGGAGCTGGCAGTTCCCCAGCTCCGCAGCTCCATCAGCAACAGGTCCGCCCTCGGTTCGCTCCCAGCAAAGTGCTGCGCGGGCGCCCTGGTCCGTGTCGCCCCCCCGCCGGCGCTCTCTCCGTGTTCTCTAGGTGTTAGTGTTGCCCGCCACGATAAGAAGCACAAACCAACAGAGTGTTAGTTTAATGCTGGTGCTTTATTAGGGGCCCGGGGATCTGGGGAACTCACGTCCCAAAGCCAGAATCCCAAAACCTTCATTTTGAGTACATCTTTTATACACTCAGACAAACAAAGGACATTTGCGAAGCTACTACTTCAAAGTGAAACTTAATATTTCATCCAAATAATTAGCTCCCAGCTAAGGTCATCATAAATCATCCCCAGTTGCCTAATTCGTTTAACTCACTCCCACCACCAGGTGCATGTTCTTTATGCTTCAGTTCTTCTTTTTATAATTGTTTTTCCTTAATCTTGCATAGCTAGCACATTCCAAACCTTTGGGTCTGGTCTGTACAGAAACCCTTAGCTATACTACTGCTAACTCAGAGATCATTGCAACAATCCCCCCTTTTGAGCATTCTTCAATCTTTAATTGCAAGGATGCTCAAATTATCTAAATCGAAGTTTCACGTTGATCAGAAGAGTCGCGCTGATTAGAAGACTCGCCATTGGGGAGGATGGCTTCTTTTCGTGTTACTGCCATGATGATTCGACGAGTGTGTTGCCCGTCTTTTACAATCAGTCTTAGGAGACACTTATATACAATCAAAGCAATAAGGATTATAATTCCAAGCATTATAACATACTGAATAATTGAGGATAGTCATCCAGAAACATTTAAAACAAGGGAGTTGAATATTTCACCGATCCAATTATGCTCTGCATCCTTTTGTAAATTTTGCACATTTCCTTCAATTTGTTCTAACTGAGAAATATCATTTTCAACCTCATGTGTGACATTTGGAATGTGGATGCAGCAGTGTTCATCCCGTGCATGCAGGTAACCACAAACTCCATGTTCCTTTAATAGAATTAAATCTAATGCCATTCGGTTTTGTATAGTCATGCGAGTAGTCGCTTGTAATTGGATATTCATGTCCTTAAATCCCTTCTTGGTAGCCGCTGCCAATCTTTCCGTTTGACTCATCAATTTGAACAGCATCTCTCTGTTATGATAAGATGCAATCGGTGCAAACAAGGACTCTAATGCCCATCCAAATTTAACTCCAGATGATGGGTCTTGCCACTCATCTAGGTTTTGCTCTAAGGCCCTTTTTCGCCTGGTTTGTATATCTGTAGTGGTCAATTCCTCTGTTTTCCAATAAGGGCATAGGGTAGGAACTCCTAAGGTAATCTGTGTCGCAGAGCCATCTACAGGCATATGAGTGGTCCATTGTCCATGTCCCATTACCCAAACTAGATTTCCTGGACTCCCTCTTCCTGGGCGGACCTGAGAAACTCAGCTGGATTGAGATGGTTAGTAACTTTTAATTCAATGTCATCCTGTTCCCTAAGCAGGGCCTGGTATTGTAACATTCTGCTGGAGGAGAGCCAATGTCCTCCTTTCTGTTCCAGGACTGCTATGACCATATGTGGCACGTAAACTGTAATATGCCTTCCCAGAGTCAGTTTACGTGCTTCCTGGATCAATATCACCGTTGCTGCTACTGCCCTGAGACACCCAGGCCAACCCCCACTTACAGTGTCCAGTTGCTTTGAAAAGTAACCAACGGGTCTCTTCCAGGATCCCAGTCATTGTGTGAGTACTCCCAGGGCCAACCGTTGTCTTTCACAGACATACAGCTGGAAATCTTTAGTTATGTCAGGCAGTCCTAAAGCAGGCGCTTCCCGCAAGGCTTTCTTTAGATCCTGGAATGCCTTTTCCTGTGCCGGTCTCCAAACTAGCTGCAGCTCTTTCACTGCTTCGTACAGTGGTCTGGCAAGGAGTCCGAAATCAGGAATCCATAGTCGACACCAGCCAACCATTCCTAGAAAAGATCTCAATTCCTGATTATTCCATGGGACCGGGATAGCACAGATAGTTTTTACTCTGTTTGTGCCTAGTCGCCGAACTCCTTGGGAAATCTCGCAACCCAGGTAGATAACTTTTTGTTTAACTAATTGAACCTTTTCCTTTGAAACTCGGTATCCCGCTTGGCCCAACATGTTTAGCAGTTCAATGGTTAGCTTGTAGCACAGCTCTCGTCCTTCTGTACCCAGAAGGCTGTCATCTACATATTGCAATACTATGTAGGAAAAAGGAGAGTCTTTTACCTGTGATGTCTTCCACTCTTCAAGTTCTTTTGCTAGCTGATTACCAAATATTGTAGGCGAAGATTTATATCCCTGTGGTAGACGCGTCCAGGTTAGCTGTCTTTTCCTCCCCGTGTCGGGATTTTCCCACTCAAAGGCGAATAGGTGCCAGCTCTCCGGTGCCAATGGTATGCAGAAGAATGCATCTTTCAAATCTATTACTGAAAACCACTGAAATTTCTCAGAAACAGATGTTAACAAGGTATATGGGTTTGCAACCACCGGGTGAATGTCCTTGGTTAAAAGATTGACTGCCCTCAGATCTTGTACTAGTCTGTATTTCCTGTTTGGTTTCCTTACTGGAAAGATTGGTGTATTAAATTCTGATTCACACTCCTTTAATATTCCAAGAACTATAAATTGTTCAATTAGAGGCGCTACCCCCCTTCTCGCCTCTAAACTAATTGGGTATTTGTCGTGGTTTTGCTCTGGGTCTATTTTGCTTTCCACCCCCCACATAATTACTACTAGTTGAGAGAAGGTATTTGTAGACAAAAGAGAGACAGGACTTGGGGGAACAGTATAAACATTTATTACTAGTAAAATAAAAACTATTAATACTACTAATAAGTTAAAAACTAAAGAATTATATTTATAACAATTTTTACTTAAGTTGGAATGCTATATATACACAGAAATACTTCTTCCCTTTTTATACTAGTCCAAGGAGAAGAAGTAGTCTCATTCTGTATCTTTGGAGTTCCAGTTTTCTCCTTCTAGTAGCAGATCCTTAGCAGCAGCACACTTTCATTGCAGTTGGAACTTCTTTTCTCTCTCTCTCGTTCTGTGTTGGCTTCCAGGGCTGGGCTTACCCCCTTCCTGGGTTAAGACTGAAGGTTGGAGATTACTCAGGTCCTGAAGGGTTTTCCTTCCATAGGCTTGCAAGGGGACACTTGCTTACTATGGATCTTCTTCCACAGGGTTACAGGGGATAATGGTTTAAGAGTCCACCCCTGTTTCCCTATGGAGGTCCCTCCCCATGGGAGAATAGTCCTTGATAGACTTCTCGGCATGGGTCTAATATGAATCCACACACGCACAGATTCCAGTATCTCACATGGGCCATCTCGCTCCAGCATGAGATTTCTCAGAGTCACAAAAATTTTAACAGTAGGATAGATCCACACACGCACGGATCTCGGTATCTCACCTGAGTCATCACTGCTCCAGCACAGGTTTCCTTCAGGGTTATAAATCTCTACCAGGACCCTGTCTCACTTCAGTCCTTTTCATGAAGCCTCAGTTCTCTTTAGTACATCTACAAACTTCTTTATCAGCTGCATGGGGAGTCTCCTTACTCCAACACACTTTTACAAGTAGCAGGGATTATTTTTTAGTCTTTTCCCTGCTAAGGAGAGAGAGCAGAAAGGCAGGGGGGAAACAAGCCTCCTTCCTTTCGCACTTTACTTTTCTTTGCTGCAGCTTCGACTGCCAGCTCCGACCTTGGAAACTCCGTTATCTTTCGGCTGGAATTCTTCCACAGCGATTTCTGTCCAAGCAGTCCGTCTTTTAAACTTTTTTTTTCTCTTCACTCTTTTACAAGAGAGAAGGGAGGACTTCCGTGCTACACCTGCTCCCCCCCCCGGCCCAAGCCGGGGGAGGAGGGAGTCTGGCCCTGTTCGGGCCTGGTACTCCTCTCCCCTACATGGCTGCTACTCTAATTCCAACTGCGTCAACAACCTTCTCTTCCGTTTTCTTGAAGATGTAATTAGCAAAGGCGTTTCTGGACTTTTGATTGGCCTTTTTGTCCGGAAATTACTTGGACGAAACCATCATCAACCCCAGGGATGGGCTGAGGGGGCAAAACCACGACAGTATTGTTTAATTCGCACTGGCTGTGCCCCTTCCTTAAGTTCTATTACTACTGGAGCTGTTGCTTTAGATAAGCCTGGGACCCCGGTCTCCCACACCCAAGGGACAACTGCGTGTTCTATTTCCTGAGGAATTTCTTCTGTTTCTATTTCCTTTACAGTAAATATTTGTGCTACATTTTCTTCTGGAATTTCTAGCTTGACCCTTCCATTTTCAAACACAATAGTAGCCTGTAAGAAGGACAATAAATCTCTTCCTAACAAACACTCTGGGCTATTAGGCATATAAAGAAATTGGTGATCCAGTTGTTTCCCTCTAAATTTGATATCCAGTGGCCTCAAGAATGCGCGTTCCTCTGTCTGCCCCGATACACCCACAACACGGACAGTTGAATTACTTAAAGGACCCATTAACCGATTCATTGCTGAAAAACTAGCCCCAGTATCTACGCGAAATTCCATAGGTTCTCCTTCTATTTCCAGGACAATCTTTAGGTCTCGATCTAGTCAGCTCTGAGTATTGTAGTTTTGCAACATAAATGCTTGAGCGACACCGTGTGGCGTCCCATTAACCGCACCCGACATGTTCCCGGCAAATGAATTCATTCCTACCCCCGCATTTAGGGGGCATTCATTCTTCCAATGTCCCTGACCCTTGCATAGTGCACACTGATTTAACCCTATCTTTCCACGTCCACCCTGGAATCCAAATCCACTCTGGTTTTTAAAACCTCTCCCAACTCCTCTCCCTCTGTTTCCATGACCTCTGCCTCTATTCCCTCTGCCATAGTTTCCTCCGGCTGCTTGCAAAATTGCTAACATGCTCGCTTGTTGTTTCTTTGTCTGCTCCTTCTCACGATTATTATACACTTTCCAAGCCACTTCTAACAATTTTTCTAAATTCCGCGTCTCTTCCCCTTCTAATTTCTGCAGCTTCTTTCTAATATCTTCCTGGGACTGCCTCATAAAAATCAAAGCCAGCTGTAACTTCCCCGATTCTGCCTCTACATCCAAATCTGTATATTTTCGAGCTGTTTCCTTTAGTCTTTCTAGGAAGGCAGAGGGAGACTCAGCCTTATCCTGCCGGACAGAGTACAACTTCGACCAGTTTAAAGTCTTTGGAATTCCGCTTCGAATTCCTTCTATCAATAAATCTTGGTAAACCTTTAACCTATGGTAGTCGGCTGCGGCGTTGGGATTCCACTCGGGATCTTCTCGAGGCACTAAATCATTAACCGTTCCCTGCCCAGGCTGCGCGCGTATCTTTTCCCTGGCTCTCTCAACCATCACTCGCAATACCATTTCTTTTTCAGTAGAATCTAGGATTGTATCCAATAAAACCTGCAAATCATTCCAGTCCGGGTTCTGAGTTTTTATAACCATTTTTACAACACGCGCCACACACTCTGGATTTTCTCTATACGCCCCTGCTGATTGCTTCCAAATTAATAAATCACTTGGCGAGAAGGCACTTTCACCATGACACGCGCTCCTCCTGCCCCCACTGCCTCTCGCAGAGGGACCATAGATTTCGGGGGCGAGGGCAACACAGCCCTCCCCTCATTTCCATGTCTCCTCTCTCGACTCCTTCCCTGTTCTTTCCTTCCCCTACGAGTCCGTCCCGCTAATGGAGTCCTATCAGTGTGCTCCTTTTCCTCCTCATCCGAGGATGATGGGGGCACAGGTGGGGGCGAATCTCGCCTACGTGAGGGGGCTGCTCTCAATGGGGGTGCGGTAGGAGTGGGGGCTGCTCTTAATGGAGGTGCGGTAGGAGTAAGGTTCAGAGAGACTAACAAAGCAATATCTTCCTCCGGTTCAACAAGCCGTGCTTTTCGCTCCTTACATCCCACACACTCGTCATTTGATGCTTTTAACACCAGCACACCACAATCATTCTGCCACTCAGGTTTACGTCTCAGATAATAAAATAAATCTAGATATGGTATTTCGTCCCATAAATCATTATCTTTTAAATATTGCAGTAAAGGAGACAGTATCTCTAGTGTTATAGTGCCGTTCTTCGGCCACTGCATCCCTTCAGTATCGTATTGCGGCCACACATTATTACAATAGTCAATTAATTGCTTTTTACTTAGTTCCTGCCCAAAATTCCCCTCCTTCCAATGCTTTAAAATGCGACCAAGCAGAGAATCGTCAGGAATATTAGTTTCAGAACAGGACAATGCTCTAAAGGTTTTAAAAGGCATCATACCCACAATAGCACAACAGACCCACACAAACAGCAGATACCACAAAAATAAAATGCCACAAGCAATAAAATACCACAAACAGTTACGTAACTTATTTCCACAACCAATTTGCCGAAATCCAGTAAACGGCAAATACTGGCTCAGCGCAGCTTTCGCCACGTCTTATGACCAGTGCCTAGGCTTCCCCAAGAAATACCTCTCTCAGCCCAACCCAGCGAGTATACACAAACTCGTCTTATGGGCAGGCTTAAAACCCTTAAGAAAATAAAGCACCTTCGGGCTTACCTGGAATGGTCGTCCGACGGGCGCAGGGGTCGGGCACAGAACGATGACTCCCAGGAAATTCACCTGGCTGCTGGCATGGAGCGGATCACCCGTGCGCGGCCCTGGCGACCGGCCGGAGTCCCACCTGGTGTCGCCAAGAAGACTGTTGCCCGCCACTATAAGAAGCACAAACCAACAGAGTGTTAGTTTAATGCTGGTGCTTTATTAGGGGCCCGGGGATCTGGGGAACTCACGTCCCAAAGCCAGAATCCCAAAACCTTCATTTTGAGTACATCTTTTATACACTCAGACAAACAAAGGACATTTGCGAAGCTACTACTTCAAAGTGAAACTTAATATTTCATCCAAATAATTAGCTCCCAGCTAAGGTCATCATAAATCATCCCCAGTTGCCTAATTTGTTTAACTCACTCCCACCACCAGGTGCATGTTCTTTATGCTTCAGTTCTTCTTTTTATAATTGTTTTTCCTTAATCTTGCATAGCTAGCACATTCCAAACCTTTGGGTCTGGTCTGTACAGAAACCCTTAGCTATACTACTGCTAAATCAGAGATCATTGCAACATTAGTATTTCCGATGTTTGGAATGCAGTTAGGTCTCAGTTTTTGTCCATCTACCTCTTTCAGTCATTTGCGCGGTTAACAAAAAGGCTTACAAACCATTGTTATTGATAGTTCAATTAGGTTTAAGTTGTTATCGTGGCAGAAACAGATGAGAGCAGTCAGATAATTTTACAGAGGGGCCTGCGTGGGGAAAAAGAAGAGGTGAGTCGCGGGACTGTAGTCAGCCCTCAGGTTGTTCCATAGCGGGTCTTGAACCCATGAGCCTGGGAATCGGAGTCCCGTGCTTAACCAACTGAGCCATCTGAGTCTCCTTAAAATCACTGTGCTCTTTCCAAGGTACCTAAGCTCCCGTCACGGTACCCAGGCACTCTTAACTCTTACAGTCGCTTTGTTTTGGAGTCTTAGAGTAAAATTCTTTACCCCGTGTCTTGCATCCGTGAGTTATTGCTGTGAGGAAACCATAACTTGCAAAGTAAACATATTTTTACCTCTTGTTTAATTTCATTAACTTTGTTAAAAGTTCAAAGAATGTTGTCGGTCGGCTTTACGGAGTTCCACAGTGAATGGTTACCATAGCGACTGTGTTTACACAGGCAGAAGTTGACTGTCGTCCTCTGCAGCGCGGTGCGGGGGGGGGGAAGGGGGGGAGGAGGCTCCGGGCCTCTGCCTTCCAGTGCTTCTAGCAGCGCTCCATCTTGCCTCGGCCCCCCCCCGCTTTTTGTCTCAGCCCGTCTGTGGCACACACTGCGGGGGGGATTGGGGGGGGGGGGGGGAGAAAAATGGGGTGGTTTCTATCACGTTCTGAGGCGGCTCCAGTCCCAGCCCTGGCTCCAGCTCGGCTCCGGCTGTGTTCTCTTGAGCCAGGCTACGGCAACGCCAACGTAATAAATCTATCAGCACCGAAGACGGCAGTGTGAGAAATATCTCAAATTAAAATTTCGAAGACGGCCAAATAAAGTGAAACAAAGAACTTTTATTTTCAGCGCGCGCTGGGTGCGGTCAGGTTTGCCTCATGCCAGGGCCTGAGAACACACCGAGATGGGGAGGGGCAGTTCTTTTAAGGTCTCTCAATTTGCATAACTGTTCCCTTGTCCCTCCCATGCTCAGCTCTGCTCTGCTTTCTTTCTTCTGTAAAAGGCAATATAGCCTTTTCTTGAGCCCGATTGGTTCTCTCGGGGCAGGCTCACACTTCTCTTTTCCAGTCCATTGGTCGTTTTAACCAACCTATCAGATTGTTTCCCTGTCCCGGCCGCATGGTCCCTTGGCAATGAGCCCTGGCTGGTCTCATTGCCTTACAGGCTTCCCGGTTCGCCTTCACACAGCAATAGCAAACAACAGTAACATGATCACAACTATTAACAGGTCATGGCTGCAACAGAACTGCAGCCATAGGCAACTGTAGAACACCCCTG
>NW_020958207.1:0-1470 GCF_003031625.1 Empidonax traillii | reverse complement strand
GCCGCTCTCTGCGCCGCCGTGCTCCGTACCCTCGGTCCCGGGGGCTGTCCCGGTGTTTCGAAAAATGAGTTGATTCACGTTCTTCTGGGTTTGAGAGAGATGACATTTCAGCGAAGATGCGACTGTCAGTGCCTGCACTTCATTCTTACTTGCCGCTGGTGACGACGTAACGGCTGGCTCCGTGCCGGACGCATGCGCGATGGTTACCGTAGGTGGCACTGCGAGCGCAGGCGCAGAAGGTCCCGCTGGGACGACAGACTGCGCAGGCTTGGCTGCAGATGTGGGCGTGCCGTCTGACGGTGTTGCCACGGGCAACGCGGGGACGGTGGGGAGGAGGGGAGCGGCGGGCTGCGCAGGCGCAGTGACGGTTGCAGTCTCTGGCCCCGCTCCAGCCTTTAGGTCTTCGGTTTTCGCCCCCCCCCGCTGCAGCTGGAGCTAAGCCAAGTTGCTTTCTCGGCGCCATTAGGATAGGCGCGGTCGGAATACTGAACACGAACTGATCCGCAGAAGTTTTACTCTCGGAAACTTTCACTTCTGCCCGGTTCCCACCCTCTAAAGCTGCGCGCGCAGACAGAGACACTCGCCGCTCGGCTCCCGTTTCTTCCAGCGCGTCTACCAGCAAGCGCCAGACGGGTGGGAACTTTTTAATTTCTTTAGACCCTCTGGAGGTCTCATCCCACAGTTTCTGACCCACAGTGACCCAGGTAGACACTTCAAAGGCAGCAGAAACAGTGGGAATAAGGTCCCTTGCCTTGGACCACTTTAACAGCTCTCTAAGAGCGCTCGAATCATAATTTGGGTCCTTTTTATAACGGATAGCTTGGAGAAACTTTTCCACCGCTTCCTCCTCCTTTGAGAGGGCGTTCCCCATCTGGTTTCTCCTTTCTGGCTGCCTGCCTGGCCAGGGCAATAAATTCCAAAACACTGCTTACCGCGGATTTTCAATTCCAGACGCTGGGGTAACGTCACCGGAATTCCAGCCAGCTTCTCCCTCCTTCGTCCAGCTCGCTTCCACGTCCCGATCGAACAGCGAACTCGAAGTCCCGATTTCCACAAGCTACTTTTAACACCTATCTCTTGTCTAAAATTACAGACAGGCAGCGAAAATCGCTTTTAAGACCGTCCTGGCCACTCCAGGAAGGCAGTAGTCCCTGCTTTCGGACACCACGTTTTGGTGGGGAGGCACCGAGACATACATACACGACCTATGAGATCTCAAATATGTCCGCTTTATTAGGATAGCTCAGAGGGTTTATAGCATCCGTACTCCAGGTCTCGTGACAAGAAGCATACAATTGGATACAGGCTACTGTCCAGCTGTAAACATCCATTACAAATACCTTTATAATTGGACATTAACAGATAACAAGGCAATAGTTTATTTTAACGAACTCCACCTTCTTCTTGACACTCGTTTTTCTTTGTTCTCGAAAAGACACCCGCAGCCATCTTGGGACCTATAACTTATAG
>NW_020958206.1:14995-16387 GCF_003031625.1 Empidonax traillii | reverse complement strand
GTGGGAAGAGGAGACAGAGAGTGGGAAGAGGGGATGGAGGGTGGGAAGAGGGGATGGAGAATGTGGGGAAGGGGTTGGAGAGTGGGAGAAGGGGCTGGAGAGTGAGAGGAGGGGCTGGAGAACAGGACAAGGGGCTGGAAAACCAGTGGGAGCAGCTGAGGGAGCTGGGGGGGCTCAGCCTGGAGAAAGGAGGCTCCAGGGGGACCTTCTGGCTCCCCACAATTCCCTGGAAGGAGGGGGGAGCCGGGGGTGGGTAAGGGGGGGGGTCAGTCCCTTCTCCCAAGGGCCGGGACGAGAGGAAACGGCCTCAGGTTGTGCCAGGGGGGGAGGTTCAGGTTGGATCCTGGGAAAACTCCTCCATGGGAAGGGTTTGGCAGCCCTGGTGTCTCTGCAGACACTGGGATCATGGCTCCCTGGGATCCTGATCCGCCCCAGGAAGAGGGATTTCAACAGATCAGGGGCCAGGAGTGGATGGTGCAACTTCCTTCCTCCTTCCCTGGGAGGCGTGGGAGGGAAAACCCCACCCTGTGCCGGGGCTGGAACACCTGATCCAGGTGTCCTGGACGCCTCCTCCTGCACCCTGGAGATCTTATCAGCAACCCTGGACACCTCCCCCCATATCCTGGAGATCTTATCAGCAACCCTAGACACTTCCTCCTCCATCCTGGAGATCTTATCAGCCCCCCTGGACACTTCCTCCTCCATCCTGGAGATCTTATCAGCAACTCTGGACACCTTTTCCCCCCATCCTGGAGATCTTATCAGCAACCCTGGACACTTCCTCCTCCCTCCTGGAGATTTTATCACCCATCCCATCAGCCAAAGGGCCACCCACAGGCTGGTTTTTCCCAGCCCCCTCCCGGGGTTCCCAGGCCCTGGGAATTCCCTGGCAATTCCAAGGGGAGGTCACTGGGACAAAGGTCCAAAGGTCAGCGGAGAGGGATGGATCCCAAATCCCGGATTTTTTTTGGGGGGGGGTAGAGGGAGCGCCCGGCTCGTGCAGGGGAAGGGGGATGAAGGGATTGCCCCTTGGAGATCTGGGATGGGTGAGGCCAGACAAGCGCAGCCAGTTGGGAAAATGAGTCACCCCTTGGTGTTCCCTGGCATTCCTTCAGCCCCTGTGGAATTCCCTGGCATTCCTTCAGCCCCTGCAGAATTCCCTGGCATTCCTTCAGCCCCTGTGGAATTCCCTGGCATTCCTTCAGCCCCTGTGGAATTCCCTGGCATTCCTTCAGCCCCTGTGGAATTCCCTGGCATTCCTTCAGCCCCTGCAGAATTCCCTGGCATTCCTTCAGCCCCTGCAGAATTCCCTGGCATTCCTTCAGCCCCTGCAGAATTCCCTGGCATTCCTTCATCCCCTGTGGAGTTTGGAGTTCCCTGGCATTCCTTCAA
>NW_020958206.1:10785-12657 GCF_003031625.1 Empidonax traillii | reverse complement strand
GTCTCCCTGCCCCAGCAAACCCCACCCGTGGCACCTGCCACCCAAAATCCCGGGAAAAGGCGCTCCCCAAGATGGGGATGAGGGTTCCTGGCCGCGGCCACCCCCGGTCCCGAGGGCTCATAAAGCCCCATTGAGGTCGGGATCCGCCGGGATCGTCCCCACCCCCGGCCCACAAGGGCTCCATTGTCCCCCGGGGCCGGGGCTGGCAGGGTTTGTGGGACACTCCTTAACCCCACTCCCGATCCTGCTTCCCTGCAGGGTTTGTGGGACACTCCTTAACCCCGTTCTCGGGATCCTCCTCCTGGGTAGGCGCGAGTTTTGGGGCTAAAAACCACCAAAATGGGGCCGCAGATCTGGGTTCCTGAACGGATCCGGGCTCCCCACACGGATCCAGGTTCCCCACATGGATCCAGGTCCCCAGTATGGATCCAGGATCCCAATACGGATCCAGTGTCCCAGTATGGATCCAGGATCCCAATATGGATCCAGTATCCCAATATGGATCCAGGATCCCAACATGGATCCAGGATCCCAACATGGATCCAGGTTCCCCACATGGATTCAGGATCCCCATATGGATCCAGGCTCCCCACACGGATCCAGGCTCCCCACACAGATCCAGGATCCCAACATGGATCCAGGTTCCCCACATGGATCCAGGCTCCCCACATGGATCCAAGCTCCCCACACGGATCCAGGATCCCAACATGGATCCAGGATCCCCACATGGATCCAGGATCCCAACATGGATCCAGGATCCCAACACAGATCCAGGCTCCCCACATGGATCCAGGCTCCCCACACGGATCCAGGCTCCCCACACGGATCCAGGCTCCCAATATGGATCCAGGCTCCCCACATGGATCCAGGATCCCAACATGGATCCAGGATCCCAACATGGATCCAGGATCCCAACATGGATCCAGGATCCCAACATGGATCCAGGCTCCCAACATGGATCCAGGATCCCAATATGGATCCAGGCTCCCCACACGGATCCAGGCTCCCCACACGGATCCAGGCTCCCCACACGGATCCAGGCTCCCAATATGGATCCAGGCTCCCCACATGGATCCAGGATCCCAACATGGATCCAGGATCCCAACATGGATCCAGGATCCCAACATGGATCCAGGATCCCAACATGGATCCAGGATCCCAATATGGATCCAGGCTCCCCACACAAATCCAAGCTCCCCACACGGATCCAAGCTCCCCACACGGATCCAGGCTCCGCAGTGGCTCAGGAAAGCCGGGATACAGTCGGAATTGCTGCCCAGAGGAGCGGAGCCAAGCCAAGCCCCCAGCAGGCCGTCGATGCCGGGTCGATGCTGGAACAGCCCCGAGGCCTCGGCTCGTCCCGGTCATCGGAATCCGTGACCCATCCCCAGCAGGGACGCTCGATCTGCCGCCCTGGCACCGGCTCTGGGGTCCTGGCACCGGCTCTGCCACCCTGGCACCGGCTCTGGGGTCCTGGCACCGGCTCTGCCGCCCTGGCACCGGCTCTGGGGTCCTGCCGGGGCACAGACCCCGAAACTGCCCCCTCACGGCGGGGTAACCACAACCCCCCCGCCCCTCCCGGCGGGATTCCCGAGGATCCCGGCGGGATCCGGGGGCTGGAAGGTGACACGGGCATCCCGAGGGGTAATTAGCTGTAATTAGCACAAGCTGCGCAACGAGGCGGGCGAGGGTCCCCGGACGAAGCCAACCGGGCAGATCCGTCCCCGACCCCTCAACGCTCCGACGGCACGAAGGCTTTAATTAACCAAGGATGGTTTTCCGGCCCTAATTAGAGGCTGCCGAAATCCCCCACCGGCAGGAACTCGGGGAGGGGACCTCTCCCTGACCGCCCCTCTCCCTCCCACCGCACTG
>NW_020958206.1:7223-9067 GCF_003031625.1 Empidonax traillii | reverse complement strand
CACCCCTCCGAGCCCCCCGCGTCCCCCGGGGCCGCCCCTGCCCCTCTCTCTCCCTCCCTTACGCCATTTCCGTCCTTCCCTCCCCCCGCAGCTCCCGGGCCCCGCCGCGCCCTTCGCGCACCTTTTTGCTCCCGTTTTCGAGCACTTTGCGCAGCGCGGGCCCCGCTCGCTCCGGCCGCGCCCTTCGGGGGCCGCGACCCGCCACTCGCCCTGATCCCCTCACCCCCCGACCCGACCCGACCCCCACCCGGAGCTCACCGGCCCACGAAGTTCTCGAGCACCGAGCTCTTGCCCGCGCTCTGCCCGCCCACCACGGCGATCTGCGGCAGGTCGAGGTGGCAGCTCTGGCCGATGGAGCTGAAGGCGTCCTGCAGCTTGTTGACCAGCGGGATGAGCTCCTCCATGCCGCGGTTCCCCATGGCGGGGCCGGGAGCGGCGGCGGCTCCTCCTGGCGGGGCCCGGGGCGGCGGCGGCGGCGGCGGCCAAACTTCCCCTCAGAGTCTCGCCATCCGGGCCCGCCCCCCGCCCCGCCAACGCCGCCGCCATTGGCCGGACGGCCTGTCCGTCAAGCGGGCGCGGCGTGCTGAGTGGCGGGGAGAGCTGTCAATCAATGCGGGGGGTGGATGCAGAAGCGCCAACTCTTTTTTCATTGGACCCTCGCCGCGTCGCTCATGATTCCCAGCCAATGGGAGCCGTGTCAGCTGAGGGGAATGGCGGTGCAGTCCCGCCTCGCTGCGGCGGTTCTGCTGTTTCATTGGTGGAAAAGGAAGCCGCTCAGGTGCAAAGGCCAATCACCGCTCAGGACATGCCGATGAGCCTGCCCTTCTCTCCCCAGCCCGCCCTCCCTTCTGTTGGACAGCGCGACCGCCACTCCAACCGGGCTGACCAACCCGGCGGGGGCGAACATGAAAAATCCTCTCGCGATTCACCAGTCGGCTGTCAGTCAATGGTCTCTGCCCGATGATTGGCTGCTGCTGCTCCTACTGCTCTCCCCGGGCACATCCCGGGACCGTTATACGAGCACAAAGAGCGATATTCCTGAGGTAAAGCCCCAGGACTGAGACCCCTCCACGTACCCTGAGAGGCCGCCCCGGTGAGGGCAGCACAGCCCGTTCTTGCTGTTTGCAGGCTGTGTGTGTGTGGGGCGTCTCCGGGGTTGGATCCTCAACCACAGGGCCCAACATGGCGCCCGCGTTGCCCCGGTAACGGCCACTTCCGGCGTCACTTCCGGCCGGTGAGCCCAAGATGGCGGCGCCCATGGCGGGCCCGGGCTCGGGGCCGCTCCCGGTGCTTCGTGTCGTGGCCGAGTGCGGGCGGAGCCGCGCCCGGGCCGGGGAGCTGCGGCTGCCGCGGGGCACCGTGCCCTGCCCCGTCTTCATGCCCGTGGGCACCCGCGGCACCGCCAAGGGCCTCACGGCCGCGCAGCTGGCGGCGCTCGGCTGCCGCATCTGCCTCGGCAACACCTTCCATCTGGGCACGAGGCCGGTGAGCGGCGACGGGGGGGTGGGGGGGGCAAAAGGGAGGTTGGGATGGGGGGCAGAGGGCTTTACATCCTCCCCTCGGAGGCCCAAATTCCCAGCGGGAATTCCTTTCCCCCCCCTCCCTTCTCCCCCCAATTCCCACCTTCCCCCTCCGTCCCCGGGCTCCAGGAGGCTTCCCAGACCACCCCGCTGCGTCCCCGCATTCCCGCCGTGATTCCCAAGAAGCTCCAGGTGAACCCTTTTCGTCCCCCTCTTCTCCCCCTGCAGGGCCCGGAGCTGATCCGACGTTCCGGGGGTCTCCACCAGTTCATGGACTGGCCCCACAACCTGCTGACGGTGAGGGGGGGGCAGGACCCCCTCCTT
>NW_020958206.1:4805-6137 GCF_003031625.1 Empidonax traillii | reverse complement strand
CCCCGCTGCGTCCCCGCATTCCCGCCGTGATTCCCAAGAAGCTCCAGGTGAACCCTTTTCGTCCCCCTCTTCTCCCCCTGCAGGGCCCGGAGCTGATCCGACGTTCCGGGGGTCTCCACCAGTTCATGGACTGGCCCCACAACCTGCTGACGGTGAGGGGGGGGCAGGACCCCCTCCTTGTTGGGGGGGGAGCGGGGACACCCCCAGGACCCTGTCCCCAACCTCGGGGGCTCCCTAACCCCCCCCCATCCCTTATTTTGGGTGTCCCCCCACCCCCCAGGACAGCGGGGGGTTCCAGATGGTGTCCCTGGCGCAGCTGTCGGAGGTGTCCGAGGAGGGGGTTCGGTTCCAACCCCCCCACGGCGGCGACGAGATCCTGCTGAGCCCGGAGAGATCCATCGAGATCCAGAACGCCCTGGGTGAGCTGGGGGGGAAGGGAGGGGGGTCCCACAGTCCCAGGACACCCCCAACCCCCCCTTTTACCCCCCCCAGGTGCTGATATCGTGATGCAGTTGGATGACGTCGTGAGCAGCACCACGACGGGGCCGCGGGTGGAGGAGGCCATGGACAGGTGGGGACTGTTATAAGTCACTTGAATTTTGAAGATGGCAATAATACTTGCAGGACAAAGAAATACAGCAAGAGATTTTGTTTTATTGCAGTGCTGGTTACCCATTTCCAGCACTGGATCCTACAAAGAGCACACACAATGTTTGAAAACTGTGCTTTTTGTTCCCTTTCAATATCAGTTGTTGAATATTCATTCATTGTCCCGTTTGTTGCCTTAAAAGGGTAATTTCCCTGCTTTGGAGGTGGGTGTTGCCTTTTGGCTGGTTGTAACTTATCTCCCCTGGGCTCGTACGGGGGGGGGTCTTGCATCATCCCCACATTGCAAGGCGTGGAGGGCCTCTCTTTGTATCCTCATGGCACAGAGGAATACATTTTTATTTCTAATTTGTTCCCTGTTCCCGGCCGCAAAAGATTCCCCGGTGGTAGGTCCAGGGCAGCACAGCCCGTTCCTGCTGTTTGCAGGCTGTGTGTGTGTGTGTGTGTGGGGCGTCTCTGGGGTTGGACCCTCAACCACAGGGCCCAACATGGCGCCCGCGTTGCCCCGGTAACGGCCACTTCCGGCGTCACTTCCGGCCGGGGAGCCCAAGATGGCGGCGCCCATGGCGGGCCCGGGCTCGGGGCCGCTCCCGGTGCCCTTCACCTTCCAGACTCCACGGTAGGCCTGTAAGTCAGTAAATATGCAGAAATAGTTCTTTTGTTAGTATTCTCTGTTTGCTTTAATTTGCTTGGAATAAAACCGGTGCCTTTATTTATCACAGGGAC
>NW_020958206.1:0-1223 GCF_003031625.1 Empidonax traillii | reverse complement strand
TTTGAGGAGGGGGTGGAGCGGGTGGGGTCCCAGGGAGGGAGGGAGGGGAAGGGGGGGGGAAGGGGACAAAGGGGGTTGGGGGAGGGCGGGGCCGGGGCCGGGTGTGGCACCTGCGTCACCTGCGCCCGCTGATTTCTGTCACCGCCGCCGGACACCGCGGCCACTGAGCCAGTGCCACCTGGGGCGGGATACTGGGAGCCACTGGGAGTGACTGGGAGCCACTGGGAGTGACTGGGAGCCGCTGGGACTCGCTGTGAGTGACCGGGACGCGCTGGGAAAGGGTGGGAGCAGCACCTGGAACGGAGACTGGGAGACACTGGGAGGGCTGGAGCAGCACCTGGGGTTGACTGGGAGACACTGGGAGTGGCTGGGAGCCACTGGGAAGGGATGGAGCAGCACCAGGGGTTTACTGGGAGTGACTGGGAGCCACTGGGACTCGGTGTGAGTGACCGGGACATGCTGGGAAAGGGTGGGAGCAGCACCTGGAATGGAGACTGGGAGACACTGGGAGGGCTGGAGCAGCACCTGGAACGGAGACTGGGAGACACTGGGAGTGACTGGGCGCCACTGGGAAAGGCTGGAGCAGCACCTGGGGTTTACTGGGAGTGACTGGGAGACACTGGGACTCGCTGTGAGTGACCGGGACACGCTGGGAAAGGGTGGGAGCAGCACCTGGAACGGAGACTGGGAGACACTGGGAGTGACTGGGCGCCACTGGGAAAGGCTGGAGCAGCACCTGGGGTTGACTGGGAGCCAGTGGGAGTGACTGGAAACCACTGGGAGGAAGTGGGAAAGGACTGGGAAAGGCTGCGGGCAGCTCCTGGAATGAACTGGGAGCAACTGGGAAAGGCTGTGGGGACTGGGGAGGAGCGGAAAAGGCTGAACGCTGCACCTGGGCAAACTGGGGACAACTGGGAACGACTGGGAAAACCAGAGGGACCAACTGGAAAAGCCCCGGGGTGGACTGGGAGAACTGGGCAGAGCTGGACTCGGCCCCGGGACCCCCGTGGCTCCCCTGAGACCCCCCAGCTGGTTGGACTGGTGGAACTGGCCTGGCCCCAGCGGCGCCTCCAGCCCTTATCGCAGCCGGAGGTGCCGGGAAGAGGGGAGGGAGAGGGGAGACTCTGGAAAAGGGGAGGGAGAGGGGGGACTCTGGAAAAGGGAGGGAGAGTGGACTCTGGAACAGGGAGGGAGAGGGGAGACTCTGGAAAAGGGAGGGAGAG
>NW_020958205.1:17805-19028 GCF_003031625.1 Empidonax traillii | reverse complement strand
AGAAGTGACCCAGTCCATGCAGTGGCCTCAGAAGATCCCACAGCATCCTGGAGATGCTGTCAGGGAGCCCAGCTCTGCTTCACAAGTTGCCAGTGCCTGTCCCTGCCTGTGCTCAAAGGGCTCCCACCCCCAGGACTGTGCTCAGAGAGCACTCAGGCCTTGCAGCCAGAAAGGGGCTCACAAGGCCAGTGTGGAAGTGCAAAGAGCAGCTCTGCAAAGCCCAAGCTCTGCTGCTCCCTGGCAGTGGTGCTGTGCTGGGATTCTTGTGCCCTTGCCCTTTGCCAATCCCCCCTTTCCTGCAGTGTGCTGTCCTTTAGGAACAGCGAAGAAGAAGGGTCCTGGACAAAGAAGGCACTTAAGGGTGCTTTATTTTGTTCAAATATTCAGAGAACACAATTCACCATTTTTATATCTCTGATTCAAATTCAGGTGGACACTACATTAGAAGGCAGATAAATAATAATATTTCATTGTACAGAAAAAAACTGTAAGAAGAAACCAAAACTCAAATATCTCCCAAAAAAACCTGAAAGGGCAGCTCAGGCCATTAGTGATTTCCATCCTGAATGCTACATAGCAGAAACCAGGCAGTTTGATGCTTCAGAAAATCATCCAGTCATCATTTTCCTCAGGGCATTCTTGAGCTCCTGGTTCCTCAGGCTGTAGATGAGGGGGTTCAGTGCTGGAGGTACCACCGAGTACAGAACTGACAGGGCCAGATCCAGGGATGGGGAGGAGATGGAGGGGGGCTTCAGGAAGGCAAAGAATGCAGAGCTGAGCAACAGGGAGACCACGGCCAGGTGAGGGAGGCACGTGGAAAAGGCTTTGTGCCGTCCCTGCTCAGAGGGGATCCTCAGCACAGCCCTGAAGATCTGCACATAGGAGAAAACTATGAAAATGAAACAACCAAAAAATAAACACACACTAACCACAATGAGCCAAATTTCCCTGAGGTAGCCTGAGTGTGAGCAGGAGAGCTTGAGGATGTGAGGGATTTCACAGAAGAACTGGCCCAGGGCATTGCCCTGGCACATGGGCAGGGAAAATATATTGGCTGTGTGCAGCAGAGCATTGAGAAACCCAGAGGCCCAGGCAGCTGCTGCCATGTGGGCACAAGCTCTGCTGCCCAGGAGGGTCCCGTAGTGCAGGGGTTTGCAGATGGCAACGTAGCGGTCGTAGCACATGATGGTCAGGAGGGAAAGCTCTGTGGTAATGAAGAAGAC
>NW_020958205.1:15245-16380 GCF_003031625.1 Empidonax traillii | reverse complement strand
GTCTCTCCTTCAGCTCCATGGCTGGAGCCCTGGTTGGGGCTCACTACATTTTCCATGAGGAGCAGACCCTGTGCCCACTGGCTGTGAGGGCTCAGCCCTGCTCTGCACCCCTGGGCTCATGGGCATGGTGGGCACAGGGGCCTGTCCTGGTGTTCAGCTGTGACAGATGAAACTGGTCCCAGTGCAAAAATGCTTGTCAGCATCTGCACTCCCAGAAGAACCAAGAGAGCAGAAGGCAGTTCCCCTGAGGCTGCCCCTGGCAGGTGGCAGAGCTGCTGCCCCGGCACAGCCCCTGGGCTGCAGGACCCTGCTCTGCAGGACAGCTTGGGGCAGCCTGGGGGGCACAGCCCGGCTTCCCAGCCCTGCAGGAGCCCTGGCAGAAGGGAACCCTGCTGGGATGTGCCTGGGATGCTGCAGCAGGGACTGGGACGTGCCAGCGCTCGCACATCTTTGCCCAACCTGCAGACACGGTGCCCTTCCTGCTGACTGACCTGACACCAACACCCAGGGAGGAGTCTGCCTAAACTCTGAGGTGTTCCTGAGGAGAACAGCAGCTCAGGAAACATCACTATCCAATTAGCCAAGGGACAAGCCCAGGGACATTTTTCAAGAGAAAAATCTGAATTCCACAAACATGTCATCCTAATGCTTTTCATGTGTTCCCACAGTATTTGTGCCATTTTCCTGTGAGTTTGATCTGTCTCATTGAGGTCTCATTCAAAATGTCCAAGATACAATAAGGTTTGCATGAGAGAAAACTCACCATGATTGTTTTCTAATCTACAAACTTCATAATATAAATATACATAAAAATTAATTATTCTTATTTAAAACCAAGAGAAATCACTGAGATACCCACCTTCATTTGAATTGAATGCTTGAACTCAAAGCAACCATTCCCATGCAGATTATCCACAGAGCAGCAATGCCTGCTTGTCCCCAAAGTTTGTCAAAGATGCAGCCTCCTCTTTTGAACTCTCAGGTGTCTCCCTGCTCCAAAGATCTGGGCTGGAGCCCAGGGCAGGCCGGCTTTGCTGCCAGGAACCTGCCAGAGCCCTTCTTAGGTGGTGCCAATCTGCCAGGCAGCGTTTCCCAAAGCTGGAGGAAGCCTGAAAAGGAAGGAAACTTCCCCAAC
>NW_020958205.1:10195-11954 GCF_003031625.1 Empidonax traillii | reverse complement strand
TGGGAATGAGAGGCTGGGAAGCAGAGCTGGGAAAGGGCCCTGGGGGTGCTGGTGGGTGCCAGTTGTCCCTGAGTCAGCAGTGCCCTGGCAGCCAGGAGGGACATCCCTGTGCTGGGGGCAGCAGGGAGGGGATTGTCCCGCTCTGCTCTGCCCTGGGGCGGCCTCACCTCAACATTGGGGCAGTTTGGGTGGGACACAATGGAAGGGAGAGATTGAACCACTGGAGAGTGTCCAAAGGAGGGCAATGAAGAAGGGCCTGGAGGGGAAGGTGAGTGAGGACACTGAGGGCACTTGGTGTGTTCAGCTGGAGAAGAGGAGACTGAGGGGAGACCTCACTGCAGTCAGAACTCCCTGGGCAGGGGCAGAGGAGGGGCAGGCCCTGAGCTCTGCTCTGGGGGGACCCGGCACAGGACTGAGGGAATGGCCTAGAGTTGTGTCAGGGCAGGGTTAGGCTGGATCTTGGAAAAAGGTTCTTCCCCCAGAGGGTGGTTGGGCACTGAACAGGCTCCCCAGGGCAGTGGGCACAGCACCAAGGCTGATAGAGCTCAGTAAGTTTTGGGATGATCCTCTCAGGCTCATGGTGTGAGCCTTGGGGATGGTCCTGTGCAGGGCTAAGGGTTGGACTGGATGATCCTTGGAGGTCCCTTCCAACTCAGCATATTTTACCATTCTGTCTATTTGTCTTTGGTTTGGTTCTGTTTGCTCATTCTCCCCCCTTCTGAATTGCCTTTCCTCTGACCCATGAGTTTTTTCATCACTGTCTTGTGCCTTGATGGGCACCTGGTGGCAAGACAAGTTTATCCAACTCAGTCACCTTGACCAGATCTTTTATTCAATCACCATTAACTAGATGAGATTTCTCAGACTTGCTGCAACTTGGCATCACCCCCAAAGGAGTGGAAAGTGCATTTCATTCCATCAGTCAGAGACACAATAAAAATGTTTCATAGGAATGGTCAAGGGCTGATGGATGTCACCAGGGAGTTGCTGCCAAGAGGACTTAGTTCAATGACTTTTGAACCCTTCAGCTTCCCACCCATCACATGTTTCACTTGTCCAATCCAGCTGTCACCAGTCTGGCTCTAAGGAGACAACAGGAGACCGTGTCAAAGGCCTTGATGAAGTCTGGGCACAAAACATCCCCTTCTTCTGCCTCCCACAGGGGTTCTGCAATCCCTGCCTTGTCCTTCCCATGCCTGGCAGTGGCTGCAGGAGGACTTGCCATGTGCCCTTCCCTGCTGAGCCTGAGCAGTCTGGAACTCTGCCAAGCCTCCTTGCTGCCCTGTTTGCAGACTGGTTCCATCTCTGCCTTTGCCAAGGCCCAGGAACCTCTGGGATGGCTCTGGCCTTTGCAAGGGTTTGGGAGAGGTCTCCCAGTGATCCTGCCCAGCCTTCCCAATATTCCTGACACCAAAACCTTTTCTATTATCCCAAAGTTCCAGATTAGTGCTCAGGACACAGCACACGCATCCTTATGATTCTTCAAGAGAAAATCAGAAGTGATTTCATTCCAGAGGCAACTGGTGGAGCATCCCAGTCTGCTCTGGCCCCACAGCAGTGCCCACCCCAGGGAGCTGCAGAGCTCTGGGCACTCCCCCCACAGCCCCAGCCCCTCTGAAGGGCACAGCAGCTCCTGGGGCACAGACAGGAGTCTCAGCATCCCCATCAGCTCAGGGGCTGGACACTCAGCATGGCAGCAGCAAATGGAGCTCAGGGCAACTGCAGCAGCCCTGGTGTCATCTGCAGGAGATGCCCAGCA
>NW_020958205.1:6589-7644 GCF_003031625.1 Empidonax traillii | reverse complement strand
CAGCAGCTGCAGCTCCCGCCTGTCTGAGAATGCCAGCAGCAGGAACTGGGCCATGGAGCTGCTGTTGGACATTTGCTGCTTCCTCAGAGTGTTTGGATCTGTTGAGGAGGAGAAGTCAATGCTGAGTTAGACCAGGCTGCTGCAGCCAAACAGGACACGTCTCACAGCCACCCCACTCTCAGGCTCTCTGTCCTCACTCAGACCTCCCTGCAGCTCCCTCCCCTGAGCTCTGGCTGTTGCTGCCTCAGGGCACCACTGGAAGCAGGAACTCTTGGATGGGCTCCCAAGGACTTGTCTTGCTCTGCTGCCACAGTTAGGAGTGGTTGTCGATGTTGGAAATCCCTGACATTTCCATGGCACAGCAGGTAAAGTCTTGTGGGTTCTGGGGGCACAGGAACAGTCCCTCAGTGCAGACACAAGAGCTGCTCTGCCCATCAGTCTGTGCTCAGCTGCCCTGTGCTGGCAGCTTGGAGCTGCAGGAGCATCACACTCAACTGTTCCCCTACACAGAAACTGCACAGAGAGCCAGGAATCCGTGTCCAAAGAACAGACTGACACACTCCTCACCTTTTCATTCATCCCCTCCCAGAGTGAGACACCAAATGTCCATTGCAGCTGCCCAGAGCATTTCCATGGAGTTAGCACTGAGGAGTTTTCTCCACGGGGATCCTGTGTAGCACAGAGATACTATGGCAGAGCTGTGCCCTCCTGGAGGGCACCTGCAGCCCTGCAGGACACCCAGGGAAACAGCTGAAGAGCCTGAAGTTGCCTGCAGGGCACTTGGGCACTTTGCTCCCACAGACACATCCCCACAGCAGCACCCAAAGGGTTTGTGTCTGCACAGGAATCTGCCCCCCCAAACCCCACACTGGCTCAGAAATCCCAGTGGTGAGAAGAAGGAGAGCCCAGGCAGCAGGGGATGGCAGGGAAATGCCCCAGTGCTGCTGCCAAGGGAGGAGGGACAGGCAGAGCCAGCTGGAAATGAGGGCCTTGTCCTTGCCTGGGCTCTGGCTGCTGCAGGGCAATGCCCAGCCCAGCCCCCGTGGGCCTGAGGG
>NW_020958205.1:2471-5439 GCF_003031625.1 Empidonax traillii | reverse complement strand
TCCAGCCAGAGAATTCTTCCTTCAAATCCTGGGAAGGTTTCTCCTGCAGTGAGAGCTCAGTCCCCTCCCAGCCCAGGCTGCCTCTCACCTCTCTGCCTTCTCTCCTGTGCCCTGGGTGCTGCAGGCAGTGCCCTCAGCCCTGCTGGGCTGTGCAGAGGAGCTGCTCAGCAGCAAAGCTGTGTCTTTGAAGCTGTTCTTGGTTGCCAGGAGCTCCCTGTGTGCCAGGAGCCCGGCCCAGCTCAGCAGCACAGCAACAGCCCCAGGCATTTCATCAGCCTCGGGGGCTTTGGGGATGAGTCCCTGAACATCAGACCCTGAGGAGAGTTGCAGGAACCTCTTGAGGAACCAAAGTGAGATTCAAACTGGAAAGTTTCTTGTAGTGTTAATGGGTCCCACTGAGGGATCCAACTGAGAAAAGATCTTGTTAGAGCACAAACCTGGAAACTTTGATGAGAGATCAGAGAATCACAAAATCATCAAGGTTTGAAGAGACCTTTAATATCTTTTGGTCCAACTGTCAACCAGAACCACCATAATCATTCTTTAACCATATAGAGATGCTATCTGAATGCTTCCAGAGACTCAATGACTCAATGTCCCACTGAGGGACCCAGCAGAGAAATAATTTCCAGGATCTTGTTAGAGCACAAACGTGGAAACTGTGATGACAGGTCAGAGAATCACAAAATCATCAATATTGGAAGGGACCTTCAAGATATTCTGGTCCAACTGTCAACCAGAACCCCGATAATCGTCCCTAAACCATATCCAAAAGTGCCATATCCAGATGCCATCTGAACACTTCCAGAGACTCCACCATCTCCCTGGGCTACTTGTTCCCATGCCTGAAAACTCCTTCAGTGAAAAAAGTTTTTTATTTTTTTTAACAGCTATTCTGAACGTCACCGAAGGCAACTTTTAGGTTGTTTCCTCTCTTGCTTTTAATAAAGGTTTTGTAGAAGAGACTGATCTCCCTTTTCAACTAAAACCTCCTTTCAGATCATTGTAGAGAGTGATGAGGTTCTCCCTGAGCCTCCTCTTCTACAGACTCAATAACCCCAGTTCCCTCAACTGCTCCTCATCAGACATGTTTTCCAGACCCTTCCCCAGCTCCGTTCCCTTCTTTGGACACGCTCCAGCCCCTCCAGGGCCTTTTTGCACTCAGGGACCAGAACTGGACACAGCACTCAAGGTGGGGCCTCCCCAGTGCCCAGCACAGAGGGGCAATCACTGCCCTGGTCATGCTGGCCACCCTGTTCTCCAGAAAGGCCAGGGTGCCCTTGGCCTTCTTGCCCCCCTGGGCACACTCTGGCTCATCTCCAGTCACTGTCAAGCAGCACCCCCAAGTCCCTTCCTGCTGAGCAGCTCTCAAGCCCCTCTGCCCCCAGCCTGGAGCGTTCCAGGGGGATTTTGAGACCCAAGTGCATCCCTGACACTTGGCCTGATTGATGCAGCCTGTCCAGATCCCTCTGCAGAGCCTTCCTGCCCTCCAGCAGATCCACACTCACACCCAACTTCATGGGATCCACCAATTTCCTGAGGGGGCACTCGATCCCCTCATCCAGATCACCAAGAACGATGTTAAACAGGAGCAGCCCCAACCCTGAGCCCTTGGGAACCCCACTAGTGACCGGCCCCACCTGGATTTCGTTCCATCCCCCACCAGTCCCTGGGCCATCAGCCAGTTTTTCCCCCAGCAAACAGTTCCCTCGTCCAGGCCATGAGCAGCCAGTTTGTGCAGGAGATGCTGTGGGAGATGGGCTCACAGGCTTTCCTGAAGTCAGCACAGACACATCCCCAGCCTTTCCCTCAGCTGCTGAGGGGGTCATTTGTCACAGAAAGAGACCAGGTTGGTCAGGCAGGACCTGCCTTTCCCAACCCCACGCTGGCTGGGCCTGATCCCCTGGATGTCCTGCCCATGCCATGGGATGGTGATGGGAGAAATAGAAACTTGACTCAGATAATGCCCAAATATGGAGCAATGTAATCTTAGAGAAGTTCTGGAGAATTAGATCAGGGATGTAACTCAAACAAACAGGATGTAAATAAGCTCTGTGTCCCCAGATAAGGTGAAGATCAAACATAACAGTTCTTGGTGGTGGAACAGGGTGTCGATGGGCCTGCTCAAGAACTGAGGGCAAGGCAACAGAGGAAGCCTGGAAGGACCTCCAGGGGGGTGACTGTGAAGCAAACTAATGAATATGTATTAAGCAAACCTGCACATCTAATGAATATGTAACCAGAGTGTGCAATAAGAAGCCCCGTCCATCTGTCATTTGGCACCTTCGGTTAGAGGAGCTTCCCGCCAACGTCCAGTGCTGAATAAAGAACAATTCCTGCTTCTTAACCCTTACAAACTGGGGTGGAGGTGTTTATTTGTGCCACCTTTTGGTATCAGGGCCATTGTGACACTTTGGAACCTCCTGGAATCCAAGGGCCATTGTCACAGTTCAAGGCCTTCTGGAGCCAAAGGCCCTTGGCCACTGGGGCAGCTCACAGAATCCAGGGGCCTTGATGACACTCCAGGGTGTCAGAGAACCAAAGGAGTCCTGGGAAGGTGCTGAACCTCCTGGAATCAAGGGGGCATTGTGACACTGTGACACTGTGACATTGTGACACTGTGACACTGTGACACTGTGATATTGTGACATTGTGACATTGTGACATTGTGACACTGGGACATTGTGACACTGTGACATTGTGACACTGTGACACTGGGACATTGTGACACTGTGACACTGTGACACTGTGACATTGTAACATTGTGACACTGTGACATTGTGACATTGTGACCCTGCAGGGCCATGTGGAGACAAAGGGGCCATTGTGACCCTGGGCAACCTCACAGCACCAAGGGCCATTGTGACACTGCAGGGCCTCCTGGATTCAAAGGAGTGCTGGGACACTCTGGACCTGATGGAATCACTGTGCAACTGGGACACCACAGAACCTCATGGAATCCTCAGGA
>NW_020958205.1:0-1505 GCF_003031625.1 Empidonax traillii | reverse complement strand
GGAGCCCCAGAGTGGCCAGTGGGCCACAAGTCCCCCCTGGGGGGTGGGCACAGGGGGCAGAGCAAATCAAACCCCGCATGGTTGGACCCTCCATCTGGGCACGGGGAAGCTGCACTGGCACCAGACTGCGGGTGGGAGCTGCACTTCTCTCTCTTTCCTTACTTCTTCTTATTCTCTCAATCTCTCATACTATTTTAGGAAACTTAAAACTGGATTGGGTTGGGTTTGTGCTGACTTGTCTGGGTTGGCCTGTGCTCAGTCAATGCTTTGGGGAATACTCTATTCTGGTTAAGTGTTGCCCTTTCACCTTTTGCCAAGCTCCCTTCTTCTCTAAAGTTTACCAGTAAAAGTGTGTTTTTTGACCTCCTGAGAGGTCAAAAGTGTGTTGCATCTTTTCCACTGTGCTCCCTCAAGGTACTTAGAGAACTGAAGTCCATTTTCAAATATCTGGAGGGTGGATATTTTTGATGCCTTGTCTATTTTTTAAAGGAAAACCCCTTTGAGGAGCTCAAAACTCAAACCTGGGGTCTTACAGTCACCATCCCTGCAAGTGTTCAGAAAACATTGACCTGTGGCACTTGGGGACACGATTCAGTGGTGAAGATGCCAGTGTTGGGTTAATGGTTGCACTCCATGATCTCAGAGATGCTTTCCACCCTTAACAATTCTGTGATTCTGTAGGGACTCAACCACTTCCCTGGACATTCTGTTCCAGTGCTTGATAACCCTCAGTCATCCCTTTGATGCTGCAGCCCAAGAAATTCATGGAATAAGGGGTCGATTGTGACCCTGCAGGGCCTCCTGGAACAGAAGGGATGTGTGGGGGTGTTTCACTGACGAACGGGAGACTTTTGGAGAGGGACCTTTACACACCCAGACCTTGAAGTGTCCACACATCTCTGCCTGGGTGTGGGTGTGAATTGACTGTGGTGTGAGTGTTGTTATTGGGAATCTATAATTCAGTCACAGTTCAATTGCACAAATTATATTGAATAAATTGCTACCTGTTAAGTTGGTCAATAATTAATCGCTACTAATCTCTTTTGCCCCCTTATCTTTCTGTTCAAATCCTTTACACCCTGACCCACTTGGAACCCAAGGCTCTGTGTAAATCACTCCCTTTCATAGAAAATTATATATTTTAGTACTTCCACTTTAAAATCTTCCTCCTCAGCTAAACTACAAATTAACTCCAATTAGTTGTTGAAGACTTGTAGACACGAAGACAATTAAAGGAAAGAATATAATTTGGTTTTCTGTATTTTAATGAGCCCCACAGTGTGTTTAGAGACAAATCCATCATCCAGAGGTACTGAGAGAAGATTGAAGAAGTTGTTCAAGAAGTCAGAAGCCAAACTCCCAGTCCCTTGAAGCATTGCTGGGCCCCACTGAGGGCAGGCACTGACAAAGCCTCCCCAGGGACTCCTGAGAGCAGATCCTTGCAGGCCAGGAGTGCAGGCAGACAAAGGCTCTGGGCAGTGTCACAATGGTCCCCTGATTCCATG
>NW_020958204.1:36366-38310 GCF_003031625.1 Empidonax traillii | reverse complement strand
AGCAGGGCATGAGCAGGGGCCACCAAAGCAGCCCAGAAATACACCTGGCCCTGGCAGGAGGAGCCAAGGCAGAGAGGAGACTTTGGGAAAGTCTGACACCTCCAGCATCTGGCGAGGGGAAGGTGGAGCCGTGTGGGAACACAGCCCTCACCAGCCCCGTTCCACATCTGCACCGGGATACTCACACCACGGAGCAGGCGTAGCATCCCTTCTGGCTGTTCTCACGGATCAGGAAGGTGCTGACCCTCTTGCCACACAGTATCTCCTCTGCCTGCACGCGGTTGATCTTCCCCACCTACCATGTTCGCTCCTCATGGTGAGGCAGCTCCTCCTCATCATCCGTCATGGAGTACTGGCTGCAGTGGAGCACAGGCGGGGTCAGACTCTCAGTTTGGGCACTCACACCTCCCCCACACTGCTGCTGCCACCACCCATTCCGATAGGGAAGGCTCCTTGGCTCCGACACAGGGAGCTGGGAGGTGCCCATGGCCCCCCACATGAGCAGGGGCAGGGAGACACTCACTCCTCCATCTCGTTCTTGATGCCCAGCCACTCGTTGATCTTCTTCTGCCGGGCACCCTTCTGCGTGAGCCACCTGGGGGAGGAAAGGCAGAGCTGAGCCCGGGCCGCGGCTCCCGGGCGGGGCCATGACCAGAGGGCAGCAGCCGCCCCTCTCAGAGCCCCATGGCAGTGCAGCAGAGTTCACTCCCGCACCAAACAGGCTCCCAGCCGGTCCAACGAGCCCCAGAGCCCTCGAGGAGCCAGCTGGATGGCTCCTGGGCCGGGCTGGAGGGGTGCTATGTACACCAAGTACTGGTCCCGCAGTTCGCGCAGCTGCATGAGGTCTAGCTTGATTCTGTTCATGCGCTTGTCGATCTCCCGGTTCTCCGACGCTTGTTTCTTCAAGTCCTGCTCCAGCTTCATCTTGCTGTCATGGATCTCTGTGATGTGGGACTTGAGCTTTTCTGAGTTCATGAGGATCCTGGGAGAAAGAGGGGGGGCTGTGAGCCGGAGTGGGGGAGGCAGAGGAGGCTGCCTGTCAGCTCCAGCCCACAGCACGCTGCTGAGAGGCAAGGACTGTGCGTGCCTGAGCTCTGTGTTGGGCCAGGAGGATCCTTCCAGCTCCTGGAGCCCTTCCCCAGACAGGGCAGGCCTCCATCTCCCCCATCCTCACTGTTGCACCTCCTTCTCCCTCGCACCAGAAGTGCTCGATGTACTCCTTGCTGCACTTCTCCTGGGTCTGACACTGCTCCTCAAAGATCTTGATCGTCTCATTGAAGGCCTCGATTGCCATCCTCTTCATCTGAAGCTCCTTGGGAGAAGGGAGGGGAGAGCTGAGGAACATTTCTGCCCATTCTCATCCTCTCTTCCCCCCTCCCCAAAGCAGCACTGTCTCTGCAGCAGCCAAAATATCTCCCTCTTCAAAACCATCCTCTGGGGAGTCCCCTCAAGTCCAGCAGCAGACAAACAGGGCAGTCAGTGGGTGCCCAATCTCTGCCCTCCCCTCTGCACGGCGTGGTAGCTGCCAGCGCTCAGGGGGTGCCAGGGCAGCCCTTGGGGGTGTCAGGCAGCCCCTGGGGAAGGCAGTGCCCACGTACCTGGGAAGTGCGTGTGTACTCCTCATACAGCAGGTCATACTCCCAGCTCTTGTCATGGTACTGCTGGTGATACACCTTCAGCTGCTCCCCAACGGCTTCCACACTGTCCTCCTTCACCAGCTGGTCCTGCCATAGGCACAGCCTCAGTCAGGACCTACTCCAGCTGGTCCCATGAAACCCCACCAGCCCCGCACGTCTGTCACCCCATAACACAACATCCCAGCACGGGAGAAAGGGTGGGACACTGTCATCTCCCAAAGGAGCAGGGACGGAGGAGCAAGTGCCACTGGTTCAGGCTGTGTTGGCCTCATACACCTGAGGCCCAGGGCTCACCTGCTGGTACTTG
>NW_020958204.1:31150-32552 GCF_003031625.1 Empidonax traillii | reverse complement strand
GGGACCCCCAGCCCCCAGGCAGGCAGTGCAGGGGTTACCAGAGCTCCTGGAGCTCAGGCTGGGCTGGGTCCCTGCCCAGCACAGGGGCTGTGCAGGGCTGACAGAGGAGCAGGCCCAGGGAGCTCACTCGCCATGGTGCCCTGTGATTAATCCAGTGATTCAGACAGAACGCCATGTCAGCAACTTCCTGCCCTCGATTGCTCGTTTAACATGGAAACCGGCCCTGTGCCTCCCCCTCCCCGTGAGCCCACAGCCTCCTGCAGGCTGCTGCAGGGTGCAGACCGAGAGCCTGTGGCACAGGACCAGGGTCCCCCCCATTCCTGGGGTATCCGCAGCCCCTCAGCGGGTGGTATTTCACTGCCACTTCCAGCAGATCTGAGAGTTCTGGCTCCAGGCACCTTCTCCCCCTGTGCCTCCCTCCTCGCAGGGCAGCTCAGAGGGCTCTGCTGGAGAGCTGCTCTCCTGGAGAGCCCCGCCCTCCTCCCAGGGAGGTCTCTTCTCTGTCCTGTGGGTGAGATAAACAGGCTGGACGTGGGGAAAGGGGGAAACTTTGGGGAAACGCCCCAGCAGCACAGGGCTGCCAGAGAAGCAGGGAAAATCGGGCTGTGCTCAGAGGCTCCTCGCCAGCTCCGTGCTCCCGTCCTATCCTGTTGCTGTCCGAACGCACACTGACCACACCTGCTGCTGTGGGTGTCACAAAGGCCCCCCTGTTGCTGTCCTGCATGACACTGACCACACCTGCAGCAGTGGGTGTCACTAAGGGCCCCCCTGTCACCTGCCACCTGCCCCTAGCAATGGGTCCCAGTGCTTGTTGACAGGGCACCCTCCCCCCCCCAGCAACAGGGCCCAGTGACCCACCCCCTGGGCAGGGAGGCACTGGGTGTCCCTGGGGGCACAGGCCCTGCTCAGTCCTGGGCACCCAAGTGCTCTTGGGGGGCCTCCAGGCCCCCTTTTTGCCCTCATGTCCCCTCAGAACATCCCTGGTGCTCTCTAGCACGTCCCAGGGCCCTGTGTTCAGACTCCTCCATGTGCCCCCAGGATGTCCTTTCAGCGCACTGCAGAGCCTGGCCTCTGCCCCTCAACAACAGCAAATGTCTGAGATTTGCTCAAGAAATCATCGCTTTTGGCACCTCTGCTCCTGTCTTCCCCCAGGAGAAGAGCTCGTGCAGAAAAGAGGACCCAGAGAACGAAACTTCCTCCACTGAGTTTGCCCTTTCCGGATCTGGGAGCTCCCAGCAATGGAGATTCCCCTCTGCCTGGTGTTTGGCTCGCTCTGGTCCGAGACCAGCATGGAGAACACCCTCTTGCAACCACAGGCCCTTCTCCCTTCTGCACATTGCCTCCAGCTCAGGACCCCTCCCGAGGCCTTCAGTGCACCCCAGGCCCCCCTGCAGAAACGCCC
>NW_020958204.1:23351-25542 GCF_003031625.1 Empidonax traillii | reverse complement strand
GCCTTGGGCTGCAGCTGGGATGGCCACGTCAGTGGGTCCATCTGTGCCTGGTGGGATGTGAGGAGAGGGGGGCTGGGAAGGGCTGTCTGGGTGAGAAAGCACCCCAAGCCAGGAGCCTGCCAGCACCATGCCCGAGGCTGGGGGCTCCCTGTAGGGACACAGCCAAGTCCTGGGCCCCTTCTGCAGGGAAGCCTGGGGTGCCAGCATGGGGACAGGCTGCTTTCTCTGCTCTGGAGGGAGCCCTTCTCCTGCAGGGCAGAAGAGAAAGGGAAACCCCTCCCAGCAGGGAGGACAGACCAACCTTCAGCCCTCCCAGCAGAGCCTGTGCTTTCCCTCTCCAGGACAAGCAGGATGTCCCCAGGGCTGTGACTGCTGTGACAGAGGTCCTTCCCCATGAGGAGCAGCACTGGGAGCAGCCCTGGGAGCAGCTCCTCCGGCTCCAAGACCAGGGGGGCTGAGACACCCCCAGATCACTGTCGCAGGTGAGAGTGGAAGGCTTAGACAAAATTTATTACGGAAGCCCTGCTGGAGTCACGAGGTGCAAAAAGGAACCCCCTTGCTTTCTAAACTCCTTCTCGGAGAGCAGTGTCGGTGTGGCTGGATGCAATCTTAGATCATGTCAGTGGTTTAAATTTGAGGAATTACAGAGGTGTGATTGAACCCATTTTTTCCTGCAGGTTTAAATGATGACAAACAGACTCTTTCTATAAAATGAATCATTTCTTAATACAAATGATCAGAACAAATGAACAGCTTAGTGAACAGAGGGAAGATCTTAATCAGAATTATTTACTACACAATATAAAGGCTAAAACTACTACTAGTATAGGGTAAGATAGGATAGTGCACTCTATTGAAGCAATTATTGAAGCAATTATATTCAAGCTAGCAAAAGGGAAATAATCATTAAATAGAGATTTGATGTAACTCACCCATACCAATGCTCTTTTGCTCAGCCTCAAGGAGTATTCTTGGGGGGTCCCCAGCCCAAGGGAGGAATCTCCACACATACACCCCAAGAAGGGTTTTTTTTGAAGAAGCTGAGTGCAGGAAAGTGGACTGGACTTTTATAGTATAAAGTGATTGACTGCTAGCCACAAATTTACAAGCCAGCCACCAGCTTTTCTGCCACATCCAACTTCAAAAAGCAGGATGAGAGTTTGGAGTTTGGTGAACCAGGTTGCTTTTAGCATAATTCAACTCCAAAACCCACCACCATGGTGCCACCAGTAACCCATCAGACAGCTTGCATGAGAGCTTGCGCTGCGTGCATTTTCCGATGGGATTCTAGGCTTTGTTGGGGTAGGCCCTCCTGCCACAGCCCACCCCTGGACTACAGTCAGTCCTCTTTACCTCATGAAGTGGTAGTGCAGGTACCTCTTGCCTCCATGCTATAAAAGCATCCACTGCATAGGGGGGCCTTATTGCTAAGTATGTTGAGATACATCAGTCTCCTCAGTTTTACTGTCTTACTTTATCTCATGGAGTTTAAAAGGGGCCTAGATCCCATTGCCATTACTTGGGATGGCACATGGGTAAGCAGTTGTTTCCTTTCCCACAGTCTGCCCCAGTGGGGACTTCAGTTCAGATGCGTGAATGAGGAGGTTACCCAGATCTGCCTCACCACCTGCCTCGAATGAGCTCCTTCCTCTTGCAAACTCCTCCCTTCTGTGCTTATCTCAAGTTCTCACAGTCTGCACAGCGGGGAGTTTTTGTCCAGTGCCTTCTCTTAGAGCAAGTTCCTTCTGTGGCTTTGACAGGGTTTTGAGACAGGCAACTGCCTTGGAGTCCTTTCACCACCCCATGGCTCAAACACTGTCTTCCAGAGACTTTTCCTCAGTTCACGGGGTTTCCATCAGGGTGTGTGTAGAAATGACAGAGGGGAAAAGACAGAAACAGCAGAAACAACAACAAGAGCAATCATACCACATACATCAGCTACTCCAGTCATTACACATGTAAATCCTCTTGCAGCCATCAACCCAATTCTCAGTAGCCATTGCCCCACCCCATGTGTCCCAAGGATTAGAATATGGACATCAGCCAGGAACCGGGGCCAATTCCTTGAAACCAGTCCTTGGGGTGGAGTGATTGGAAAAGTTCTGATGTTTGATCAGCCATTTCTTTCATTTTGGCTCAGGTTTTTTCAATTGATGCCATAACACTGTGAATGGCAATGCAACATTCAGTA
>NW_020958204.1:14988-16381 GCF_003031625.1 Empidonax traillii | reverse complement strand
GGTTTGATTCGATTACCTGTTCTGTTGTGGTTATTGCATAACCTGCCAGTGTCTCTCCATGCTTCGTAAAGCTGTTGCCATCAGTGAACCAGTCTTCCGCGTCTTCAAGCGGTCCTTCTGTAAGGTCCGGGCGGCTGGAATACACAGCTTCGATGGTTTCCAGGCAGTCATGCTCGACAGGCTGTGCTGGCATTCTTCCTTCTAGAAATGAGGCGTGTCAGGTCTGGGCATCTGGCAGATGGTTTCTTTCCTTTCCGTTCCCAGGGATCGTTGTCCTCCAGAAATCTCGTATCCCAGGTATACCACTTTTTCTTGCACCAGTTGGGCTTTCTGTTGGGAAAACTCGATATCCATTTAGTCCCAAGAAATTTAACAATTAAATTGTCCATTTTATAAATTTTTCTTCAGTTTTAGTTGTTGTGAGTAAATCATCTACATATTGTAGAAAAACACCCTCTCCCTGTGGCCGTTCCCTTTGTTCCAATTCCTTAATTGATTTCCAAATATTGTGGGACTGGTTTAAAACCTTTGAGGTAAGACCATGTGATTTACATTCTATTATGGGTTCAATTCCCTTAATGGGTATTGTTTTCTATGTACCAGTTTTGCTCCTGATTTTAACTCTATAACTACTGGGGCAGCTTGCTTTGATTTCCCAGGGATATCTGTGGCCCACACTAAGGGGTAAGCTTCACTTACAATTTTTTCTGACAGTCAGGCTTAGGGTTTACTTGAAATTCAAGTTTGCTTTTATCAAATTTTCTTACAGCTCCCAGATTTTCTAGCAAGTTTTTACCTGGAAGGGGCTTTGGAGAATTAGGCAAATATAATAATTGGTGAATCCCCATTTGTTTTCCAATTTTATATTTTAGGGGTTTCAAAAAGAAAGCTTTTTCTGATTGGCCTGTGGTTCCCATTACTTGAATAAATTCATCACCTTTTGGCACTAATTCTTGATTTAAAACTGCTCCAGTGTCAATTAAAAAGTCCATTTCTTTTTCAATTTTCCCCTAGTTCCAATTTAACCAGTGGGTACGCTCAGGGAAAGCTTGCCAGCCCCCCCTCACTCAGTACCCTGTAGGCAACAACAGCCTCTCCTGTGCCTGTATCTCTACTTGTTAATTCAGGGCATTCTACAACATGCACACTGGTTCTGACACAACCTTGTTTGTCGGGGAGGTAAACTTTACATCTGTTACACAAGGCTTGTACCAACAATTACAAAATAAACAATTCTAGGTCTTATTCAATGTGGTATGCTTATAGTTAACTGTTCAGCACTACTTCCCATACAGCAATTCTTGGCATGATAAGACCTTTAACTATGTGTACCTGAATGCTTCAAGGTAAGCAAGGTATATCAGTTGTTCCAAAAACGAACAAGACAACACAA
>NW_020958204.1:7312-12073 GCF_003031625.1 Empidonax traillii | reverse complement strand
TTTCTGCACATCACGACTCTTCTCACCAGAGTGTGCGGTGGCCACAATGTAATTTGAACAGGTGTCAATAGACACATGAACGAATTTCAATTTCCCGAAAGAGTCAATGTGTGTGACATCTGTCTGCCAAATTTGCAGTGGGAGTAACCCTCGGGGGTTTACCCCTTCTGCAGGCAATGGTGTAATAAGTTGACAGTCAGGGCAGGCTGAAATGATGTCACGAGATTGTTTCTGAGTGAGGCCAAATTCTTTTTGTAGCGCTCGGGCACTCTGATGAAAGAAATCGTGAGAGAGTTTGGCTTGTTCTAATCGCTGTGGGACGACAGCTGACCCTGCTAAGAGGTTATATGGCTCGCAAAATGGCAAATTCCTTTATTACAAGGCTGGTTATATAGGGGGACTATAGAAAGTTCTGGTACAAGGGTGGGTTTGTGCTAGGAAACATCGAATCCAAAGGGTTTCTGATAAGGGGGCTTGGAAAGATAGGCCAGGAATATATGCCTGGCCATATAGGGAAAGGGGGTATCTAGGGAGGAAAGGGAGGTGTGGTCTGGGGGTACAGGAGAGGGGGGTCCTGCGGAGGACCTGTTTCTTATCACTGGACTTCAGGCTTTTCCTTGGCTCCAGCTGTCAGAGCACTCCGAGATGGATTTCTTCCTGAGAGGCCCACTGTCCTTGAAGCATCTCTCTGCACTCTTCGTAAGCTTCCATTCGTCCACTCCCCACAGGGAGGTGTCTTCGTCCGTATGGAATTTTGGCCGTCAGATGGCCAGTTTCAGCCTGGCGCTCCCACGAGCAAACGACTCAAAATCCTTCCGGTGCCCCCCAAGACACACCCAATCGTGACCCCCGGACTCCTCAACCATTTTAAGATCCACAGATTCCCTGCAAAATGTTTGAGGACTTTCCAGCTTTCCAGGATACCTAAGATCAACACCCCCAGTCTCTCCCAAGAGTCCCTAATCCTTCCAGGACCTTCACGACCAGCCTAAAATTTTCTGTGACCCCTCAAGATCCTCCCAATCACATCGCAGATTCCCCGGTGCTTCCGATACCCCCCAACCACCCCTTCCAGGACCCCCAATATACTCGTTACCCTTCCCTATGTTTTTAAGATCTCTCATGACCCCCCCCTCCAAATTATTCCTGATACTCCCTAGACCTGCCCAAAACCCCCTCAACCCTTCTTTAAAGCCCCCCAACCCCTCCCCCCACCATCACAGGCCACCAGGTCTGCCCCTCCCTCCTCTTGAACCCCCCACAGGCCCCTCCTTCTCCTTACACCCCGGCCCGCCAGAGCCCCAAAGACCCCTCAGAACTCCCCAGGACCCCCTAAAGATCCCCCAGGACCTCTCAACTCTCCTCCCAAACCCCCCATTGCTGCAAGTGTCCTCTGGGGCCATGGTGGCCTCTGACCTGGAACTACACCTCCTGTCACACTTTGCCCGCCTCCCGGCCAATCGCAACCCTCGGACCTTCCCCTCCCACCGATCGTCGACGGGCAACCTTCTTCCCATCATGCTTTCCACATCGCATCCACCAATCAGAGCCCCTCCACACAACGCCTCAGCCAATCAGAGGCCAAGGCAGCCGCTTCCATCCCGAGGGCGCCATCGTGACAGCAAGGGTGACACTGGTGCACGGTTTTGGGGGGGGTTTAATGTCGCCAAAGAGTCCTGGGGGGTCCTCTGATGGTTTTCAGGGGGTCCTCGGAGGGCTCCAGCTCATTGTGGTCCTGGGGGCTCAGCAGAGGCGGACACACCCGCCATGTCCGGTGCAGGCTGGGGTGGGGGACAGAGAGTGACACTGGGGACACTGGGGACTTTGGGGGGAAATTGGGGAGATTGGGTGTACACTGGGGACATGGAGGACATTGGGGGATTGGGGACACTGGGGACACAAAGATGACACTGGGGACACCAAGGTGACATTGAGGACATTGGGGAGGGCAGCACCCACCCTGCAGGGAGCTCCAGAAGGAGCCCAGGGTGGCACTGCCGGTGACAGCGCCGAGTCCCGCTGGGTTCCGGCGGGTGCTGGTGACGCTCAGGCACCGCCCTTTGTCCCCAGTCGATGTCACCTCCACCTCCACCACATGCCAGTCAGGGACACTGCGGGGACACTCAGAGGACAAGGAGGGGACAGGGAGAGGGTGGCATCGAGGGGAACAAAGAGGGGACATGAGGGGACAACGGGGTGGCACCGAGGGGTGGCATGGGGGCACACAGAGGGGATGGGAAGGGGACACTGCACTGACAGGGGAGAGTCAAGGGGTGGTACCAGGGGGGGTGACACTGGGGGGACACACAGGGGACAATGGGGACACTCAGGGGACAAGGAATGGACAGGGAGAGGGTGGCATTGGGGGGCACAAGGAGGGGACATGAGGGGACAAAGGGGTGGCACAGGGGGGTGACACTGGGGGTACACTGAGGAGACAGGGAGGGGACAACAGGGGCACTCAGGGGTTGTCACCATGGTGGCACCGTGGGAGGACACAGGGGGAGATGACACCAATCAATAACATGGGGTGGGGAGGGGACACATGGAGGTGACAGGGGGAGGTAACACAGCTGGGGTTGGCCACCAGGCGGGTGACGATGCCGTCAAAGCCCAGCTGGGTGGCACGGGGAGGTGACACAGGGAGGTGGCACCAATCAATTACACACAAGGGAAGGTGACAGAGGAGAGGTGACATGGGGGGAGGTGACACACCTGGGGTCGGCCACCAGGCAGGCAGTGACACCGTCGAAGCCCAGCCCCGGTGCCGCCACGGCCGCCGCTGCCATCGTGTTGACGTTGTTGGGGACAAGGGGACAGAGGGGCCGCAGGGGACCCTCGTAAAGGACCGTCCTCATCCCCGAGGCCATTGCGGCTGCCACCCGCTCCCGGAGCCACCCCTGCGCCCGGAAACTCTGGGGGGACTTAGTCATTGTCACCTTCAGGGCCTGAGGGAGAATAGGGGGGACACTAAGGCCATTGTCACCTTCGGGGACAACAGGGACAATGAGGGGACAATGGGGGGGACACCAAGATCTTTGTCACCTTCAGGGACAATGGGGACAGTGGGGGAGAATAGGGATGACACCACAGTCATTGTCACCTTCAAGGACAACAGGGACAGTGGGGGACAGTAGGGGGGACACCAAGGGCATTGTGAGTGTCCCCAGTGTCACTCACGGCCAGTGTCCCCTGCCGGTCCATCCTGGCGATGTCCTCGCAGCCCCACAAGGCCCCCCTGGGGACATACAGGGTGTGGCCCCCCCGTGTCGCTGCCTCCCGGAGCCGCCGCTCAGTCTCGGGGTCTGCCAGGGCTGTGGGGGACCCAAGCTGGGGACAGGGGACAATGTCACCACGGTCACCCCGTGATCCCCCAGTGTCTCCAAATGTCCCACCGGTGTCCAAAATCTCCCCAATACCCCCATGTTCCCCCAATGTCCCAAATGCCTCCAATGTCCCCAATCTCCCTGTTGTCCCCCACGTCCCCACAATGTCCCCCCAATGTCCCCAAATGTCTCCCAATGTCCCCACCATGAAATCCGCGTGTCCCAGGATGTCCTCGCCGTGTTCCTGGGCCACACACGGGTGGGCCACCTCCACCACCAGGTCTACCTTCCTGGGGATATTAGGAGGATTGGGGACACTGGGGGGACATTGGGGGGATTGGGGGGGACATGCGGGGGTTTGGGGGGTCCTGGGGAGGTCCCAGGGTTTTTGAGGGTCCCCAGGGATTTGGGGGGGAATGGAGAGGGAGGGGCCAAGGGATTTTGGGGTGTCCCAGAGGTTTGAGGGGGAGGTGTTGAGGGGTCCCAGGGGGTCCTGGTGGTTGGGGGGGGCTTTGGGGGGTCTTGGTGGTGTAGGGGGCTCACGGCAGGGTCACTCACGTGCTGGGCAGGAGCCCCAGGTTGGGGAGGCGCAGGGCTGGGGGGAGTCCGCCTAAACTCGCCCCGTCCCGGGCCCAGACCCAGGCCAAGGTCAGGCCCAGGGTGGGCCCCTGGGCCAGGAGCTGCTGGGCCAGGAACTGCCCTGGGGGGAGAGACAGGGATGTGTCACCCACTGCCACCTCCTGCCACCTCCCCTGGGACCACCAACACACCCTCAAGATTTTATGACACCCCCTGAGAACTCCCCAACATCCCCCTTGTAGCCCAGGAACTGCCCTGGGAGGGGGACAGGGACGTGTCACTTCCTGTCACCCCCCAGGACTCCCCTGGTCCCCATAACCCCCCCAGTGCTCCCAATGCCCCCCCCAGCCCCTCCCAGTGCCCCTCCCGTTCCCTCCAGTGCTCCCAGTGACCCAAATTCCCCTCCCAGTCCCTCCTAGTGCCCCCTCAGTGGCCCCAAACCCCCTCCCAGTGCCTCCCAGTGTCCCTCAGTGCCTCCAATCCCCCTCCCAGTCCCTTCCAGTACCCAACTGGCCATAGCCCAGGATCCCAACGCGGCGACTCTGTGGAACCTCCATGGCCTTGGGAGGGGTGGTAGGGGTCACAGGGGGTCCTAAACACGACCCCCCGATCCCTCAATTGCCCCCTAAGACCCCCAATTACCCTGCTCCCTAATTATTCCACGAAAATCCCTCTAATTACCCCCCAAATTAACCCCCCATCTCTAATTACTCCCAGCGCCCGCAATATCCCTCTAATTAACCCCCCAACACCACTACTTACCTGAAATCTCCCCCCCAATTACCTCCCGCCCTCTAGTTACCCCCCAAATCCGTCTAATTATCCCCCCCCAATTAACCCCCGGCCCTTAATTACC
>NW_020958204.1:4518-6865 GCF_003031625.1 Empidonax traillii | reverse complement strand
CAAAATCTCCCCCAACTACCCTATCACTCCCCCCACCTGCCCCGCTCTCCCTGTGTGCCCTTTGCCCCCCCCGCCTCTCCCTCCACACCCCTGCCCCCCCGGGGTTAATGTTCAACCTGGGGCCTTCCAGGGGGAAAAGGGAGGGGGCAACGGGATCTCCTTTTTTTGGGGGGGGTAAGGGGGATTATTGGGGGGTCGCTGGATCCTCTTTTTTAGGGATTTGTCATACCCCTGGGTCCTTTTTGGGGGAGGGATCCCAATTCCCCTTTTTTAGGGAGGTCACACACTGGGATCCCTTTTTTGGGGGTGTCACACACCAGGGTCCCCCCTTTTTTGGGGGGGAAGGGGTCGCACCCTTGAGACCATTTTTTGGGGGGGCGGGGGGACCCCAAATCCCTCTTTTTGCGGGAGGAGGAGTTGGGGAGTGGGCGGGGCTGTTACTCCAACTTCCGACCCCCCCGGCGCCATGGAAACAGCTCCCCCCCCACCCCGTTACCTCAGGAACCGCATCGGTGCCATGGAAACAGCTCCCACCTCTCCGTTCCCCTGGAAACCCCTTCCCACCTCCAGTTACCATGGAAACCACCCCGTTGCCAAGGAAACAGTCCCATGGCCCCCTCCCCGTTGCCACGGAAACCGCTGCCATCGCCGTTTCCATGGTAACGGGGGAGAGGAATCTCCCCCACACACGTTTCCACGGCAATGCCGCAGTGCCCCTCCCCCTCCCGCCGCTGCTGCCATGGCAACCGGCAGCCGCAGCACCCCCTCCCCCTCCTGGTATCCATGGGAACGGCGAGAGGGGGAGGGGAGATCCCTAGGACCCCTCCCCCCAATGGCTGTGGTGTGTTTTTGGTGTGTTCTTGGCATGTTCTTGGCCCCAGGATGCGGCAGCGACACAGACATGGCAAGGACATGCAAAGAACATGCCGAGCACACACCAAACACGTGCCAACAATCCCACATCGCACAGACATGCCAAGGACAACCAAGCCCATGTCACTCACACCCCATCTCCCTACACCAAGGATATGCCAAGGATATGCCAAGCACATGCCAAGACCACGTAAAAACCACAGCAAGCACACTCCAAGCACACACCAACCCATCCCCAAACCACACGCCAAGCCCACGTCACTCACACACCAAGGACATGTCAAGCACACACCAAGCCCCTGCCAGCCCCCCCTCTCTCGGTCCCCACTGGAAACGCCCGCTGGGTTTTTTATTAAAGTAGGAAAGTTTCGGCCGCGGCGAATTTAAAAAATCCCCCCCCGGCCCCTCCCCCCCAAATCCCCCCATGTCCCCTCCCCTACCCTCGGACACCCCCCGGGACCACCCGAGGGAGGGGGGAGGGGTGAAAGGGGGGGCAGGGTCCCCGCGGGGGCCTCCAAGAGTCCATCGCATGAGGGTCTCAAACGAGGGTCTCGCACGAGCCCCCGTATCCCATGAGGGTATGGAACGAGGGTCTTGCACGAGCCCTTTGCGTGAGGGTCCTCTGCACGAGGGTCTTCAAGGAGTCCCTTGCACAAGAGTCTCTTGCACAAGGGTGTCTTGCACGAGTCCTTTATACAAGTCCATGTGTCACAGCAGGGGTCTGGAATGAGTCCCTTGCACAAGGGCCCTGAATGAGTCCTTTGCACGAGGGTCTTGCACGAGTCCCTGTGTCACAACGAGCGTCTTGCAGTGAGGGTCTCTTGCACAAGTGCCTTGAATGAGTCCTTTGCCCAAGTCCTTGTGTCCCACTGGGGTCTTGCACGAGTCCTTGGCACGAGGGTCTTCAATGAGTCCTTGGTACAAGGGTCTTGAACAAGTCCCTGTGTCACACGAGGGTGTGGAATGTCCCACAAGGGCCTTGCAAGAGTCCGTGAGTCCTTCATGTCACCCCTTAGGTGTCACACGAGCCCCTCCTTGCACACTCACATATGACATGGTGACACAGGTCCCTTATGTGTCACATGAGCACCCCCGTTGTCCCCCCCCGTGTCACACGAGCTCCTCGTGTGTCACCTCAGCACCCCTTGTCCCCCCAGTGTCACACAAGTCCCCCTCTTGTCACTCCAGTCCCCCTGTATCACATGAGCCCCCCATTGTCACACAAGCCCCTTGTGTGTCATTCAAGTCCTTCCTTGACCCCCCCACCGTGTCCCACAAGCCCCTTCTTGTCACCTCCCATCTCTCCCAAGCCCCCCTTGCCCCTTGTGTTACACAAGTCCCTTGTGAACTCATCAGTCCCCCAGTGCCACACGAGCCCCCCCTTGTCATGCCCCTGTGTGACACCAGTCCCTCATGATCTCACCAGCCCCTCATGTCACACGATCCCCCCTCACTGTCACCCCCCTGGTCACCT
>NW_020958204.1:0-3920 GCF_003031625.1 Empidonax traillii | reverse complement strand
CACACAAGTCCTCCCCCCAAGTCCATGTTCCCCTCTCAAAATCTGCCCCTCCCTCCCCTAAACCTGCCCCCCAATTCTCCCCCTCCCCCCGAAAAAATGGGCAGGTGGGAACCACGGGGTGGGATTTTTTGGGGGGAGGGTTCTGATGCCCCCCCTCCTCTTGGGGGGTCAGAGCTGGGTCTATGGGATCCCCCTGTGTGCCCCCTGTTTGGGAAGGGAGGGTCAGATTTAAGTTTGAGGCGGGGGGGGTCCCCATACTCCTCACCCTGTTTTGGGGTGGTCAGATCCAGGTCTGTGGTTCCGGGGGGTTCCTCTGTCCCTAGTTTTGAGGGGGGGGATGTGTGTAAGATCCAGGTTCATAAGTTTGGGGGGGTGTCCCCACTCCCTAATTTCAGAGGAGTCAGATCCAGGTCTGTGGTGTGAGGGGGTCCCCACGCTCCCCCCCACTTTGTGGGGGTCAGATTCACGTCTGTGGTTTATGGGGGTCCCTGTTCCCTCCCTTTTTGGGGGGGGTTAGATCCGAGTCTCTGGGCAGGAGAAGAGGGGCCCCACTCCTCATTTTCTTTTGGGGGGGGTCAGTTCTGGGTCTCCTGCACATTTTCCTTGGAGGGGCTCTGGAACAGGAGGGGTTTGTAGGGGGTCAGATCCAGGTTTAAGGGGGGTCCCCACTCCCCCTCTTTCCAGGGGGGTCAAGTCCAGGTTTAGGGGGGTCCCTTTTTCCCCGCAATTTCAGGGTGTCAAGTCCAGGCTGGGGGGGGGACGGGCACTCTCCCCTTTTTCAGGGGGTTCAGGTCCAAGTCTGGGGTTTAGGGGGAGGGTCTCCATGCCCCTCATTTTGGGGCGGGGTCACATCCCAGTCCACAGGTCAAGAGGATTGTCCCTGTTCCCCCATTTCAGGAGGTCAGGTCCAGGTCTGTGGGGTCCCCACACCTTCTCATTTCAGGGGTCGTCAAGTCCATGTTTAGAGAGTCCCCGTTCCCCCTTTCTGGGGGGGTCAGATCCAAGCCTCTGGGCAGGAGGGGGGGGTCCTGTTCCCCTCATTTCAGGGGGGTCAAGTCTAGGTCTAGGAGGGGGTCCCCATTCCCCCTTTCCGGGGGGGTCAGATCTGAGTCTCTGTGCAGGAGAAGGGGGTCCCCACCCCTCATTTTTTTGGGGGGGGAGCGGTCAAATCTGGGTCTCCTGCACATTCTCCTTGGAGGGGCTCTTGAACAGCAGTGGCTCATGCACCGAGTTGAGCAGGGGGGTCTTCCCGCACCCCAGTGCCGCTGCCGGGCCCCCGTAGTGGGCAGCCAGCGCTGCGTACCTGTCCAGGTGCTCTCTCTCCAGCGCTGGCAGCGCCAGCCTGTTGTCCCCTGATGTCCCCACCCCCCCCGCCGTGCCCCCAACACCCCCCCCGCCCCCACCAGGCCCCCCCGAGAGCTCGTCCTCAACATTGACGATCTCCACGGCACGCGCGGGGCCCCCACGGTGCTTGTGGCGCTGGTGCTGCTTGCGCAGCTTGTAGAAGGCCACCAGCATCACGGCCGCCATGAAGGTGATGGCCACGAAGCACCCGATGATGATCTTGGTGGTCTTCAGAACGTCGTCCAGGTCTTGGAGACCTCCGCCTGCCGCCCCAGCGCCTGCAGCGGCAGCGGCAGTGATGGGCACCGTGAAGGGCTTCCCTGTGGCACGCGTGGCCGGTGCCGCCGTGGAGCCACCAGAGGGGTCCCATCCAGGTGCCGTGGGCGCTGGCGGGGTCTGGGGGGCTTGTTCTTCGCCGCCGCCCTCGGTGGTCTCCACAGTGACCGTGGTGAAGTAGGTATAGCCTGTGGCCGCCGCTGCAGCGGCAGCGGCAGCAGCAGCGGCGTCGGCAGCCGAGACGTTGAGCGTGGCCGAGGCCGTGGTGTTGCCGGCGGCATTGGTGACCATGCAGGTGTACTGGCCCGTGTCCTGCACCGTCACGTTGGTGAAGTTGAGTGTGCCGTCATGCAGCACTGAGATCCTTACCCGGTACGAGCCGTGCGTCATCAGTGTCCCGTTGGGCGTCAGCCAGTTGACCGAGGTCATGGCTGTGCCCGTGCGGCACTTGAGCTCGGCCGCCATGCCCTCGGTGACGTTGAGATCAGCCGGCGGCTCCACGATGACGGGCGCGTAGCAGGTGAAGTGGCCCGGCTCCAGCTCGCCCAGGTACCGGCCCCGCAGCGCCGGCGGTGCGTGGCACCGGGCGCAGCAGCTGGTGTTGCTGGGCACCGTCTCCCGCAGCCACCAGCTGAGCCACAGCACGTCGCAGTCGCAGCGCCACGGGTTGTGGTGGAGGTGAACGCGCTCCAGGCGGTGCAAGGGTGCGAACAGGTCGTGGGGCAGCGAGGCCAGGTCGTTGTGGGCCAAGTTGAGCTCCTCCAGGGCCTTGAGGTCATCAAAGGCGTTCCTCTCTACCGCCGCCACCCGCGCGTGCATCAACCACAGCTTCCTCAGGCTCCCCAGACCCTGGAATGACCCCGGGCGCACCCGGCCCAGCCGGTTCCCCGACAGCTCCAGCTCCTCCAGCCTCACCAGGGCGGTGAGGTTGGGGATCTCCTTGAGGTTGCACATGCCCAGGTTGAGGTAGCGCAGGTTCACCAGCCCCTCGAAGGCAGCCTCCGAGATGTACTCGAGACGCTTCAGCTCGCCCAAGTCGAGGCGCCGCAGCGACGGCACCCGGTTGAAGGCGTAGGATGGGATGCTCTCGATGGGGTTGTTCCTCAGCCACAGCTCCCTCAGCTTGGAGAGGTACTCGAATGCCTGTGTTGGCACCGTGGTGAGCCGGTTGTCGAACAGCTCCAGGGTGTTGAGGTTGGGCAGCCCGTTGAAGGCGCCCACCTCCACCTTGCGGACCAGGTTGCGGCTGAGCTGCAGGATCTCCAGGTGCCGCAGGTGCTTGAAGGTGTCGGTGCGGATCACCTGGATGTGGTTCTCCTGCAGGTTCAGGTAGCGGGTGTTCACTGAGATGCTCGAGGGCACCTCCAGCAGCTCGCGCCGGGTGCAGATCACCCGGCTTGCCTGGTTGCTGCAGGTACAGGCGGCCGGGCAGGGTGTGGGCGCGGCCCCCGGCACCGCCGGTGCCGCCAGGAGCAGCAGCAGCAGCAGCAGGATGGGCGCTGGAGGCGCCGGGGACGCCGCTGGCATCTTAAGGGGCGCCGGGGCTGCCATGGTCAAGGGGCATCTCTGGCTTCAGGGCCCCGGGTGGTGCTGGGAGAGAGGGGAGAAGGGGGTTAGGAGGGTCCTCTGGGGGAGACTGGGGAGTCAGGAGGGGTCCGAGGGGTGCCCGAGGGGGATAAGGGGCTCTGAGGGCTTCCCAGGGGGGTCAGGAGGGTCCCCAGGAGGAGACTGGGGGCCCAGGGTGCTCCCTGGAGGGTCCCCAGCAGCAGACTGGGAGGTCATGGGGGTCCCCATGGGGAACAGGAAGGGTCTGGGGGCACCTTGGGGGCCCCCAGGGGGATCAGGAGTGGTCTGTGGGAGGTATGAGGGGTCCCCAGGGCGTATTAGTGGGTCAGGAGGGGTCTAGAGGTGGTCTGGGGGGTCCACAGAGGGAGATAAAGGGGTCTAGGGGGTCCCTGAGGGGTCAGAAGGGGTCTGGGGGGAAACTGGGGGGTCGCCAGGAGGAGACTGAGGGGTCCCCAGAAGGAGATTGAGGGGTCTAAGGGGTCCCTGGGGGGTTTCCAGGGGTACATGAGGGGCACCCATGTGCTCACACAGGTGTGAACACCCCACATACCAAGCACATGTTTTTGACGTGTCCCACTGCACACCCATGTGCATTTACACACATGTATAGCAGGTCCCATAGCATGTCCATGTGCAGACACACGAGTGTAGCGTGTCCCAGATCTCATTCATGTGCATTTACACGTGTGCCCCTGCTCGCTGCTCACACGCGTGTACAACGCCCCCCCGCGCCC
>NW_020958203.1:15246-16396 GCF_003031625.1 Empidonax traillii | reverse complement strand
TCTTAGAGAAAAGTGTGTGTCTCTATCTCTGGACTCTAATTAAAAGTTATAGCAAAGCAAGAGGCTTTTAAAAAGTCTTAAATAAAAAATGCAAATGCTCTGGGCAGTTCACAGCTTAATACAGAGCACCTCTTTGGAGGTGCTGTCCCGGTAGCCTCTGTAAAGAGATGAGCGTTCCAGGTGAGTCGTGGAGGTAGCAGGAGGAGCAGGGGTCCAGGGAACTTTCAGAAATGCCACAGAATATTTTCTTTTCCCTACCCAAGGTGTGCCATGCAGTGAGAGCTGCAGGCTCCGACTCTGGCGGCCGCCGGGGACTCGAGGACCTTGGTGCACTTTGGAGACAGTGAGTGAGGGAATTGTTGGGGTTTGGCCCATGTGCAGCTGAAGTCGTGCATTGCTTTTGGTTTCCTTTCTTGGAGGTGACAAAGAGAAGAAGCCAGTGACTGCAGGAACCTCTGAGCCAGCCAAAGGGACCTGGGGACCTGTTTTTGGAAGATGGATTTACAAGCCCAGCTCTCTGCAAGATAAGTAAATGGTTGGGATCCAGAGAGGGGATGAGAGCCAGGTACAGGCTTGGGAATTGCCAGAAGGGCTTTTGTAATGAGCGTAGGGGAAAGGGATGTCTAAGAAAAAGTCCCTTAGGAGAGGGAAACCTAAAGGCATAGGTTTGTCCCCTTAACACCATTAAGGTGTTAAGGGCAGAGAGGAGAATCTTCCCCACGTAAGATTCTTGTGTGTTTGTCTTTGCAGGTCTGACAGACACTTCTCATCAGAGGTCGTTCTGTGAGTGTCTTTCTTTGGAGGTGGGATGAGAGTGGTGGGGCTGGCTATCGACACCGGAGGGCAGACGAGCAAGGTGAGCATTTTCCTACCAGTCCAAATCAGATGTTTCTTCTGGCAGGCTGTGTTTATGGTGAATCCAAGCATATCCTTTTTTTTTTTTTTTTTTCCAGTGGTGCACAACTTTACAAGTACAGGTGAAATGGCACGGAGGTTCTTGCAGTAAGAGGTCAGTGTTATAGAACCTCAGATGGAAAATCTGGTCAGAATGTTGCACTCTGAGGGGATCTGTCAGTTTGTGCCTTTGCCTCTGTGATTTTTTTGCACTGGCCATCTGTATTCCCAGAGGAGCAGAGCCAAAAAATGACAG
>NW_020958203.1:10843-12109 GCF_003031625.1 Empidonax traillii | reverse complement strand
CACTGCATCACATCTCCCTGATCCCCATAAGATGACAACCCTGAAGCCACCTCCAGGTCTCTACCCCAGAGGGACAGGGACTGGCTTTGCCTTGGGGCTGAGCACTGGAGGGCTGCTGAGCAGGGCAGGACAGGACCCATTCTGGGCAAAAGGGGGGTGGTTCAGGTCATAGTGTGAGACTTGGCAGATGTTGAAGTGCTTTCAGGAGCCAGAGGCATCCACCTGGAACCAGAAACCCAACCTAAAATGGACTTGGAAGGGTGTCAAGAGAGGAGATGAAGGAGATGCAGGATGGAGGCTCATGAGTGGGAAGGTGCTCACAGAAAACAGACTCAGCAGTGGGAACGTGAACAGGGGCAGGGGGCTGAGCTGCTCCTCTGTCCAAAACCTTCTGTGCCTCACAGTGCAGGTGCCGGTATGAGAGCCCAGCTCCCCAGGTGCTGGTGAGTACAGGGATAGGTCCTCTAATGGCAGTTGTGTGGGGCTGGAGATGGGAAGGGAGATGGGCTTTCCTCCCCATGTGTGAAGTCCTGGAGAGGAAACTCTTCCCCTTCCAGATCTCATCTATTTTTCCATCCCTGACAACACTAACACTGTCCTAGGCCATTCCTGTGCCATCTCTCCAGGTGACCTTCTGGCTTCTGACTTCTCTCTGAGTGAGATGTGGAGGTCCAGCCCACCATCCTCACTCTGTGGCCCAGAAAATTGAAAACAAGAACTGTGCAGGATCTCTGCCTCCCACCTCTGCCATTTGTTTCCTTGCAGGGGCCTGCAGAGAGAGATGCCAAAGCTGAGCAGCAATCTCTGTGGGCTGTGGGGCTGTGGGGTGATGGAGATGGGGCATCCCGGGCCCCCTGGTGGGGCAGGGACCATTGGGGGAAAGAATCAAACCCAAACTGAGGCAGAGGGCCCAGCTCCCTGCAGCTCTCCTGTATCCCAGGGCCTCTCAAGCCTCACGTGCAAGAGCTGAACAGCAGCACAACCTCTGTCCCGCTGAGGTCCTCCCTCAGCCAGCCCAGGGAGCTCCAGCACAGCCAGTGCCCAGGGAGAATCACCCAGCCCGGCCTGTTCTCTCTGACAGAGCTCCTGAGCTGGGAAGTAGGGGCTGGCAGGTCCAGGCTGGGCTTGCTTGGGCTTTGCTGGGCTGGGCAAGGGCTGGGAGCTGGGAGCATTGGGGCTGCTCCTCCAGCTCCTGCTCTCACCATGTTCTCCTCCTTTCCCTTCCCAACCCCACTGGCACCCCCCATGGCACATGGGGTTTACAGA
>NW_020958203.1:7160-9113 GCF_003031625.1 Empidonax traillii | reverse complement strand
CTGTCAGAGGCAAGTGAAAACTTGTGAGCCCTTTCCACTCTTTTTTCCTCCTGGATATGTTTTGTCCACATTATGACCCACCCTTCTTCCAGGGTCAGCCATTCCCCTCTGGATCTGAATCCTGTGCTGTGTCCTCACCTTGCTCCTCTTGTCATCCACCCCCATCAGCACCCTCGTCCTGGAGAGATGGGGCCACTGAGCACCGGGAGAGCCCAACCTGGAGACATCTCCATGCCCATCAGTTTCCTCTGATGCTTTCCCTGCCCTGCACTCCCTGCTGTCCCCGTGTCTCTGCCCCCTAACCCGAGTGGGACCAACCCTACCCCCAGCTCCCCATTGGGCTCAGCCCGTTTGGGGCAGTGCACAAGGGCTGTGCTGCCATTGCCCTGCTCTGCTTTGCTCAGTCCCTGCTCTCTGCTCACACACAGCCCTGTGGAACTTCACAGAATCACACCCAGTATTCCAAGTGGGAAGGGACCCACAAGGATCATCGAGTCCAACTCCTGAGCCTTCACTGCACCATCCCCCAGAGTCACACCACGTGCCCGGGAGTATCGTCCAAACGCTTCTTGGACTTGCACCAAACTAGCAGTGCTGAACCCCCACGCAGGCACCTCCTGTTCCCAGACAGCAGCATCTCCAGCTTCTGGGTAAGGGAGAGGGGATGCAGCCATCACTTAAGTTATCCCAAACAGGGTATTCACATCGAACTTTCATGTCTGCCTCACCCCTCTGGGAGGATCTGTGGGCATATGCTGGAAATTCCTGGAGGTGCTGCCATTGCTGGAGGAGCTGCATTTCTGCTGTTCCCCTCACTGTCCTGGCTTTAGCTCTCCTAAAAGAAACATTTGCTTAGAGAGGCCTCAAAACACCCCCAGGTCCTTCTCCATGAAATACCCCTCTTCCCAGTTTTGTGAAATCATCGGGTGCAGGCAGGGAAGGTGTCCATACAAGTTCTCAGAGAGGGGCAGAGGCAAATGGGGAGAGCGTGCAAGATCTCTGGACTGTAAACAAAGCATGAATTTTGCATCTCTCTCAGTTTAATGAAACACAAGTGTTTTCCTAAGGAGGATGAGTTTGGAGGAAGACAAAACACCTCCTCCTAAGCAATTGTAAATCCAAAATTAAGAAGCTCCAAGTATGGAGAAGAAGTATGGAGAAAGGAAAAATAACAGCCTTTTATTAAAGAATATATGTGTGTTGGCAGAACAACCAAAAAACACAAAACCAAGCAAATAATCCTGTACCAAAAATCCCCCTCAAAAAAAAGGAAACAGTCCGGTATTCCTCGCTTTTTGGCGCAATTCCAATCCCGGTCAGCAGGGGCCGCTGTTGGATCACCAGAGGAGCAGAGCCTGAAGCGGCTCCCTGACAAGGGAGATTTTCCCCCCACACACCGAGAAGGGCAAGAGAAAGGGGATGTTTCTGCCTCATCCAACCCTAACTCTAACCTTAACCCTAATCGCTGTCCTATCCCTTACTCTAAACAAAAAGTTACCTAAACCCTAAGCATAACCATAAACCCTAACCCTAAACCCTTACCCTAACCCTGACCCTAACACTGTCCCTATCCCTTACTCTAACCCAAACATTACCTAAACCTAACCCTAAAACCTAAGCCTATGCGTAAGCTTAAGCCTAACCCTAAACCCTTACCCCAACCCTAACCCTAATGAAAGGGACATTGCTGACATCATTGAGGACAAGTGTCATCACAGGGGATTGGTGAAAACAAAGAGATAACTGTGATGTCACAGGGACATCGGTGACATCACAGGGGATATCAGTGACATCACAAGTACATGGCTGACATCAAAGAGACATCAGTGACATCCTTGGGGATATTGGTGACATCACAGGGATATGGGTGACATCATTGGTACCAGTGACATCACAGGGGACTGTTGAAAACTGAGGGACAGGCGTGGTATCCCAGGGAAGTCAGTGACATCA
>NW_020958203.1:4235-5975 GCF_003031625.1 Empidonax traillii | reverse complement strand
CATCTAGCTGAGAAGAACATGCCGTGTGTCTTCAGATGTGTGCAGTGGTAACGGCTTCAAAGCAGAAAGAGACTGCCAATGCTTAAAAATTTGCAATTAGAAAATATAGGTCCTGACAAGCTTTCTCTCTTGAGACACTCCTCCAGCGGTGCCTTGTACACAGCTGCTTGTACCCTGAAGCACTTCCGTGCTTGCAAAGTCCAGAGAGTTTGCTCTGCCTCTGCCGTAATAAAAACGAGATATGGTCCCTTCGCCCTGCTCCTCGCAACCCTTCATCTACACACTGCACACGAGAGCTAGGCGATTCCCTTCTCACATAGACAGCATCCCTTCTTCTCTTTAGCTCCCAGAGATCTGAGCTGATAGCTCTGGAGTGTCCTGCAGATGAGCCCATGCCAAATGTCCTAAAAGGAAAACTCACAACCAGTTATCCTCTCTCTTAAAACCAAAAAGCACCACACCAAGCACTGCACTTCATCCCCCTCGTAGCACCAAAACTGTCCATCACACAACCGGGATCCACACTCTGCTTCTTCAGACTACAGTTCGAAAAAGGAAGCGTGTCAAGACAGAAAACTTCCAGTGACACACCCCTTCCAACTGCACAGTTCAAGGCACACCTATTTGAGTAGGAGTCTTTTTACCCTTGCGTCCTTTCAACTGTACATCAATCCAAAGAGTGCTGCGCGTTTTTCTAAGCTGCAAAGAGGAGGGCGAAACCAGCAACCTCTCGTTGTCTGGCTCCTTTCACCCTGCATAGGTTGATGAGGACGTTCTGGACTCTGGTTGAAAGGGCTTTAGGGCACAAGAAGCTGAAAACAAGGCACTACGAGGAAGCGTGCCAAGAGAAAAAGTTTTTGGGGTCTACCCTGTTGAAATGCAAACTTCTAAGCATTGGCAGTCTCTTTCTGCTTCGAATCGTTTCCACATGACACATATGACAAGGCACTGCACGTTCATCTCAGCTAGACGTACTCTGAAGCGCTTACAGACAAGCGCTTACCCGGAAGTCGAGAGTGTCGGCTTCAGCCGCCGCAGAGTGAGACGAACCAGGCAAAGCCCCTTTGCTGCATTCGCCCTCTTCCTTGAAGCCGAGAAGAACACGCAAATCTCTGTGGAGGGCTGTACAGTTGAAAGGAGGCAAAGGGAAAAAGACTCCCACTCAAATAGCGCCCAAGAAGTTGAAACCAAGGCACTATGAGGAAGTGTGCCAAGAGAGAAAGTTTTTGGGGTCTATCCTGTTGAATTGCAAACTTCTAAGCATTGACAGTCTCTTTCTGCTTCGAAACCTTTCCACTTGGCACATATGACAATGCGCTGCACGTTCATCCTAGCCAGACGTACTTTGAAGCGCTTACAGACAAGCGCTTACCCGCAAGTCGAGAGTGTCGGCTTCAGCCACCGCAGAGTGAGACGAGCCAGGCAAAGCCCCCTTGCTGCATTCGCCCTCTTCCTTGAAATCGAGAAGAACACGCAAATTTCTGTGGAGGGCTGTACAGTTGAAAGGAGGAGAGGGGAAAAGAGCTCCCACTAAAATAGCGTACCAGCAGTTGAAAACAAGGCACTACGAGGAAGTATGCCAAGAGAGAAAGTTTTTGGGGTCTACCCTGTTGAATTGCAAACTTCTAAGCATTTGCCGTCTCTTTCTGCTTCGAAACCTTTCCACTTGGCACATATGACAAGACACTCTACGTTCATCTCAGCTAGACGTACTCTGAAGCGCTTACAGACAAGCGCCTC
>NW_020958203.1:0-1203 GCF_003031625.1 Empidonax traillii | reverse complement strand
AGACCAGTGACATCACAACTGTCTGGTGATGTCACAGGGACTGTGATGACACCAACTGGACAGCTGTGACATCATTGGCAACACCAGAGACATCACAGGGACAGTGGTGACATCACTGGGGACGCCGGGGATGTTTGGGGGCTTTTGGGAGGGCACCTGCCCTTCAACATGGCACCCAGCACACCCCAAAAAGTGCTGGGACCCCCCTAAACCGATGGGAAAAGGGTGGGAGAGATCAGAAGAGTGAGGGGGGCAGCGGGGCTTTGGTTTCCAGTCCCCTCCTCCGTGTGACAGCGTCGTGTCCCCACGCTCGGGTCCGTGTCCCCAGCCCTGCGCCCACCCGACTCTGCTGGGACATGGAGGAGGACCAGGTCGGCTCCATGGGCTGAGACTGATGGGCTGAGCGGGGGCTGAGGGGAGCCCCCCGTGTCCTCGGGGTGCAGGAACTGGGGGGTCGTGTCTGCTGGGCCCCCCGAGCTTGGTGGGGGAGAGGAACTCGAGGGGGTGGTGCTGGGGCAGGATGATGCCACCCCTCAGGTCCCCAAGAGCTGCTCAGGGTGGGGAAACTGAGGTACAGATTGAGGGAGGAGGGGCTGTGGTTGGCTGCTGTGCCACCCCCATGCTGGGACCACCAAAAGAGGAAAGAAAGCCCTGAGCCTCTGTCTCTCAAGAGAAGGTGGCGCACAACTCTTGGCACTACACAAAGAGCACGAGTTTCCTGTGCAAAGCACCTTTGAACTGGCAGGTATCTTTCCCCATTCTGAATCCTAGATGTAGAAGTAAAAAAAAACTCTAAACCTAACCCTAACCCAAAGCCAAACCCGAACTCTAACCCTAACCCTACCCCTAACCCCTAACCTTAAAGCTGACCCTAAACCTAACACTAACCCGAACCTCTAACCCCTAACCCGAACCCTCACCCTCACCCTCACCCTCACCCTAAATCTAACCGTAAACCTCACCCTCACCCTCACCCTAACCTGAACCCTTACCCTAACCCGAACCCGAAACCTAACCCGAACCCTAACCCAAACCCAAACCCGAACCACATCCCGAAAACTAACCCTCACTCTAAATCTAACCCAAACCCGAAATCTATCCCAAACCCTCACCCTCACCCAAACTCTAACCCTAACCCTCACCCTCACCCTAACCCGAACCCTAACCCGAACCCAAAACCTCACCCAAACCCGAACCCGAACC
>NW_020958202.1:14196-16398 GCF_003031625.1 Empidonax traillii | reverse complement strand
CAGAGGGGCTGGTTATGCCCATTACCTGCCTGGAAGCCCCGGGGGTAGCCGTGGCAAGGTTGAGGGGCTGTTGCTCTCTGGGTGTCTCAAATTTTGCTTTGGAATCCCAAAGCCTCTCCCTGTGCAGGACTATGAGGTAAAGGCTGCTCTTACTCGGTTTTTTGGTGCCGACTTAATGCTCTTTCCTCATTCTGTTTTAATTTCCATCCTTCCTCGTGCTTTCCCCTGGTGCTGGCAGAGCGTGGCGCGTTGTGCTTCCTGCTGGGAGAGAGAAGGACCTTGCAAAGCTGCTCTGCGACCACAGCTGTGCCGAGCCTGGGAGTTTGTACCGGTAAGAGCAGGGCTTATACTCCCCCTGAGGAACTGGGTTTTGCTGTTGGAAGGTGGAGTATGCATGTGCCTTTTAAATCCAAGGAGAGGCAGAAGCTGGGAGGGACTCTGAGCAGGTTTGGTGGCACGACAGCACCTTCAAAAGACCTTGACTCTGGGTGAAGTGTCCAGGAAACGTTACTCCTTTTTTGCAGGGAGGCAGTTTGACAGTACTCCCTAGCAAAAATACTCAGCATGGGATGTACACAGTGTGAGGAAAACTTGGCCGTGGGCTGGAGAAAAGGTGTGTGAGTGCCTGTGTGTGACAGCCGTGTGTATGCGGGAAGGGGTTTCTGGTGCCACTTGAACTTGTAGGGAGTCCAAAAGGGCACAGTTGTCTGAAAAATACAAAAGCTCTCAGCCTCTGCTGACACCTGCACCAAAGGAGATGCAAATTTTTTCCTTCTCGTTTGCAGACTGCACAAAGCTCCTGGGAAAGGAAGCTTGAGATTCCAATTCAGCTTTATGTTAAAGGTTTCCTTCCTCCTCTCTCAGCAGGATGTTGAGTGCCTCCCTATCCAAGTGTCAGGAAAAAAGGGGGGATGCTGTCTGAGTTTTGAGGTGTAATGAGAGCTGATACTTTTTGCAGGGGGCTGTGGCATGGAAACTGCACAGAGCTGAGCCAGAGGATTGAAAGGGACTAAGCCAGTGAGGTGAAGAAACAAAGAAGAAGAGAACCGAGGCAGCAGCCAAGCAGCACCAAGTTCCTCTGTCAGCAAGTGAGTTGTCTTGAGGTTCCTAAGGCAGGCACTTGGGACTTTGGGGGTTCCAGGCAGAGAAGACCTCGGAGGCCCCTTGATGAAGCCCCTCAGAAACCTTATCAGTGTAGGTGTGTATGGTTGTAAGTGCTGGGGAATGTCCTGAGCGTGGAACAAAATGAACCCTCATGGAATGCTGAGCCTTCCCCATCAGCCGCAGCGGAGGTACCTCTGTGCGCACTGTGGGAGCTGATGGCCAGGACCCCCGGTGGGCTGGGATCACTGCAGGGTGTTGTCAGCAAGGAATGCCTGGCTTCTAAAACTCACCAGCTGAGTCTTAGAGGCTTCTTTGCGGAGCTGTTTTCAGGCAGCCAAATTGGCCCCCCGGCAGGGACTCTGCACCTGCTCTCCCGTGGTTCCCAGGGATCTCTGGGCCTTCATGCCGGCACCGAGATGTTCTCGGGAAGGCCCTCAGATCCCCGGAGCAGTCTGGGACACGGGCAAGATGCCCCTGCATTTCAGGAGCAGATTGGGCCCCCCTGGAGGGACAGTGCTGTTGCTGTCCCCCGGGCTCGGGGCCTCGGAGGACTCCGGCGCGCACCGAAAGGGTTCTTTAGGGAGCTCCTCCGAGTACCCCAAGCTGGGGAGCTCAAAGCAAGGTCCCTGGAATGGATTCAGGCATTCTTGAGAGTATCAGAGGTGGAGCTGTCTGTCCTGGCCATGCAGCTCTGGAATGGACTTGGAACTGGGTTATAAAAGTGGTGCTCTAATGGCAAAAGGAACGTGGGATTGGAATTAAGGAATGAGCGGTGATGATACGGTTGGCTGTTTTCTCTTGACTGGAATTGTGAGAGCTGCAGGAGCACAAGGTGTGGGTTCCGGTCCCCAGCGTTTGGTTTGCACGTGTCCTGGTCAGATAAAGGTACGGCTTCCTCAGTCCTTAACACACCAGAGGGAGAATTAAGGGATGGCACTGTGAAGGTGATTGGTGTGACAGGGGTTAAACTGGGAAAACACTGGGTAATTGCTCAGTTGGTTTATTTGCAAGCTCCCCTAAACCTTTGCTAGGAAGAGATTGGTTGGACAAGTCGAGGCAGAAATGAACTTGGAAAATGGGGAGATGGAAATTGTAGTT
>NW_020958202.1:3175-9283 GCF_003031625.1 Empidonax traillii | reverse complement strand
TTGGTGTCAGTTCCTCTCCATTCCTCTCCCCTCTTCCCCTTGCCCAGCGGCTGCATCACTGACTTGTGCTTAAATGAACTCTTGCCCTGCAGCAGTTCTCTGCTGCTCTCAGAGGGTGGAGCTGAGGCCCCTGAGCAAAGGGCAAAGGGATCCATCCGAGCCAGGCCCGTGCTCCCCCCCCTGCATTCCTGCAGCATCCCGTGTTTGCAGTTGCCATCACTGCTGGACATACAGCCTGTTCCTGAACAAACCCCTTTCCTGTTCTCTCTCCGTGCTCCCCTCCCACCTCCCCTCCTGTGATGCTCCAGGTGCCAAGCCCCCTGTTTTTGAGGGGCACTCCTGCTCTGCTGCCCCCCATTCTTTCGAAAGCAAGAGCCAGGAGCCCCAAGTGCAGAGAGGGCTGCAGGGAATAAGTGGCAATACCTGCCCTGGGTCTCCCTGCGTTCGCTGCAGTTCTCCTGCCTGTTCTCCCCTGGGTTGGAGAGCCCTGCCTGCCTGTTTTTCTTGGAGGAGAGTGATGTTATTCCATTTGTCCAAAAGTTGTGTTCGTGGGCACTTGTTTTCTGACAGGCAGTGCCATTTTCCTGCTGCCTTTCCCAAGTGCTGCCCAGCACGGGCCTTGGTGTGCTGAGGCAGTGATTGCCAGGAGGAAGGGGAGCCTTGGCCTCAGCTGCCCAGCTCAGGTGGGTGGGACAGAATTGGGGTGAGGTCTCCCCTGAGCCTCCTCTTTTCCAGACTAAACAACCCCAGCTCCCTCAGCCTCTCCTCATAGAACTCGTGCTCGAGTCCCTTCAGCAGCCTCGTTGCTCTTCTATGGCCCTGCTCCAGCACCTCAATGTCTCTCCTGCACTGAGGGGCCCAGAACTGAACACAATACTCAAGGTGTGGCCTCACCAGCGCTGAGTACAGGGGAAGGATCACTTCCCACGTCCTGCTGGCCGCACTGTTCTTGATGCAGGCCAGGATGCCATTGGCCTTCTTGGCCACCTGGGCACACTGCTGGCTCATGTTCAGCCTCCTGTCAATCAGCACCCCCAGATCCCTTTCCGCCTGGCTGCTCTCTAGCTACTCTGTGCCCAGCCTGTATCGCTGCAGAGGGTTGTTGTGGCCAAAGTGCAGGACCCGACACTTGGTGTTGTTGAACTTCATCCCACTGGAATCAGCCCAAGTCTCCAGACTATCTAGGTCCCTCTGCAGAGCCCTCCTGCCTTCTAGCAGATTGACACTCCCTCCCAACTTGGTGTCATCTGCAAATTTGCTGATGATGGACTCAATCCCCTCATATAAATCATCCATAAAGATGTTAAACAGGACTGGGCCCAGCACTGATCGCTGGGGGACACCACGAGTGACCGGCCACCAGCTGGATGCAGCCCAGTCCACTAACACTCTCTGGGCCCAGCCCTCCAGCCGGCTCTTTAACCGGCAGAGAGTGCCCCTGTCCAAGCCCTGGGCTGCCAGCTTTCCCAGGAGTATATTATGGGAGACAGAGTGAAAGGTTTCGCTGAAGTCCAGATAGACCACATCTACAGCCTTCCCCTCGTCCACCAGACAGGTCAGCTGATCATAAAAGGCAATCAGGTTGGTCAGATAGCATCTTGTGGTGCTCTGTATTAAATCTTGGCTTAATGTTAAACCTGTGGGCGAGCCGAGGGGCGGTGGCTGAGCAGGGCCAGTGGCGGTGCGGGACGGGGCTACCCTGGGGGTACCTTCCACCGTGGGGTCGCAGCCACGGGACCCGTCCCCGCCCTGCACTGCCCCTCCCGGTGCGCACCGCCCGTCATTGGGGGCTGCGGCAGCCCCCAGCCCTTCCCGCGCTGCCGAGGTTGCCGGGGAGGGACCGGGCTGTGCTGGGGGGAAAGGGCTTTGGTCCTTATGTTCGAGTGCGGCAGAGGGAGGACGCTCCAGGGCGGTGCAGGGGAGGCCGGGTGACCTCATGGATGGCGCGGTGGGGCCCGAGGGCTGCAGCTCTCGAGGCCTGGCGGTGGGCGGGGTCTGCCTGGGTTTAGCGGGAGAAGCTGGGACTTGGCGTGGTGCGATTTGGAGGGGGGGGAGGGGTCCTGTCTTTCTGGTTTCGTTTTCAACCACTGCGGTGCTGGGCAGAAAAGGCTGGAAAAGAAAGACTTGCAGCGGCTTCCCGATTCGCTTTACAGACATTTGCCACCTTCAGAGGAGGCACTAATCCCCACGCAGCTGAGCAAGGGCTGTGGGGAGTGCAGCAAGGTGCAGCGAGCTGGGGCGGGGCTGTGACTCGGGGGAGGGTGTGCGCAGTCCCCCAAAACCCGCACCCGACCCCAGCCCGAAAGAACCCCAGAGCCCAGAGCGAAGCACCACGAGCCAGCGCAGGTCCCGTGCCCCGCCTGAGAACAGCCCTTCCCTCCTGCTCGGTCCGGCAGCGTCCCCCGGATGGCGCCGGCACCTTTCCCCGGCTGTCACGGCCGCCTGTGGTTCCATGCACCCTTCTGTCCTCTCCCATGAGAGACAGCCCCAGATGTGGGCAGAGAGGATGACAGAGGGGCGGGACACCCCCAGGTGTGGGCAATGAGGATGACAAAGGGGTGGGACAGCCCCAGGTGTGGGCAGTGAGGATGAGGAGGGGTGGGCCCTGCTGAGTCGTTATCCGGGTCACTTTTTGTAGGGAGCTTCTGCGGGGGAGCAGTCAGTTCCGGGGAGTCTCTCAAGGAGTAACGGTGAGAGCATCTCGCCGGGGCAAGCACCTGAGGTACCTGGATCATGGCTCAAGGAAGGGGCCGAGGGATGAGCCGTGTGCCAGGAGGCAGCCCAGGAGAGGGGAGCAGCGCACGTGAACAGGTGGGGGAGTGTGGGGGTGCAGGTAAGATGCAGCTCGGCCTGGAGCAAGAGCTTGGAGGTTTCTTTTATTGATATGAACATGCAAAGCAGGGAGTGAGGTGGATTATAAGCACTATAGTTGCTCGGGCAGGTGAGCCAGGACTTAGGGGAGGGACTAGCTTTCCTGAGCACCGAAAGTTCCAATTAATTGCCTGTCTCAGGAGCAGTCGAGAGGAGTTTCTACTTTGGGGCTGGGCTACAAAGGAAGGCACCTGAAACCGCTGTGGGAATCTTACTGCTGTAACCAGACAGTAGTTTACACTCAGTTTTTAGCTACTAAACCCACTGAGTTTTGTTTTCTCTGTTCACAAACCCTGCTGGTACTTGTTAAACTCACTTTCTAAGTTATGCATTGCTTGATAAACCCTTGCCTCTTTCCCTTTTCCTAGAGGAATGACTGGTCTTGCCTTGGAAGCAAGAGAATGTCCTGGTGTGTGTGCGCTTTTGCCATTTTTTCCCCCCAGCTTATCTTCGAGCCTTACTTGATGCTGCGTGTGATTTTTGTCAGCACTGTGGGAAGGGCACAACTTGCCCTAATATTGGCCTGTTTCCTTCTCTGTGCAAAAGGACATGTTTCAGCAAGTGTGATGTTGCTCGGTGCCACCTGCAGAGCTCTCTGGCTGCCTGAGCCCTTTTTCCTTTTGCTTTTCTTTTGTGGCTGGAATTGGCAGCTGGATAATTTTAGAAGAGCTGTTAAGTTCCTTGCCTGTGTAAATGTGCTGGTAGTACTAGGGAGGGAAATGCTTGAAGGAGTAGCCTATAACGGCTATAGGTAGAAGTTCTGAAGGAAGATTAACAGTAAGAGGAAGCAAATAGCAAGCGTCCAAGAACTTGGCTGTTTTGAAGGCATCAAAGTTTTATTGCCACATGTTATTTGGCACAGTGTTGTGAGCGGATGGTTTTGGGGAACAGATTTGGACGAAATTCAGTATTGGTTGTAAGAGGTCAAAGGTGTCCCTCTGTGCATGTCTCCTGCTGCAGGAATCCCATCAGTGGGGCCGCCGTTCCCACTCTCGGCGTTGCCGTGGCTGTGCCGCTCTACTCAGATCTGGTGGGTGGGTCGGGGGGGCTCGACGGCTTTGTCAGAAAGGCAAGGTGGGGGTGCCCATCCTTAGGGTTACACTGTGGGTCAGGAGCATTTTGTGGTTTTGCTGTTGGAAGATGGAAGAGTGTGTGTGGTTTTTAGATCCAAGGACAGCCAAAAGCTAGGAGAGATCCCAAGCAGGTTTGGTGGCACAACAGCAGTTTTAAAAAATCCTAACCCTTAGAGGAATGGCCAGGGAAAATGGTTCCTTGTTTACAAGGAGAGGGGTCTTGCTGTACTCACTAACCAGAACACTCACCTTGGGATGTGCAGGGTGAGGAAATTTTGGTTCTGTGTAGTCTTGAGAAAACCCGTGTGTGGCATCTGCACAGACGTAGGAAAGGAGATCTGTGACTTTCAAGCTGCCAGGGAGTCAAAATATTGTGCGATTGTCTGAAAAAGGCAAAAGCTCCGTCAACCTCTATCGACACCTGTACCAACGGAGATGCAAAATACTTTTCCCTCCTCTCAGCTGAAGACCTCACAAACCTCAGCAGAGGTTTGAGAATGACAGCATTTTGCAAAGGAGATAATCAGAGTTGTTTTTTTTTGAGGTAAAATCTAGGTAACCTAGGGATGGAATGAATATTTTGGGCCTAAAATCAGAGGTAAACTAGAGGGGACAGAGTGTATATTTTGAGTGTAAGAGCTCAGATAGTTGTTGGGGGTAACCTGGATGAGGAAGAGGAGTGTAGAAGGTGGAAGGAACCAATGTCTGGCAACATAGGCCAGACAGCATCAGACAGACAGACAGACTGTCTGTTAGATTGTGAGCTCTCTCTCTTGCTGGGGGAGAGCAGCTTTCTCTGATTGGCCAAAGTCCAGTTAGAGGCAGTTAGTTTTCCCAATTAAGAACTTAGTAGTTATCTAAAGGTGCAAGTATCCCCCCCTATTATGTATATCAATCTTAAATCCTATCCAATGCCCTGTCCAATTTTATATATACCTATCCCCTTTTTCCAGAACCTTCCATATCTGCCTATAAAAACCCTCTGTTTTATAAGATAAAGTTAGATCAGCCTTAGCACCCACAGCTGGTGTCTGTGTGATTTGACCCCTGAGCTCAGCCGATACACCACTGGGCACAATGAGAGAAACTGCAGCTCAGCTGTGAACCCGCTGTCTGAGGTGATCCAGAAACCCCAAACCATGATAGATAGTCTTTTCCATAGGAAGGAAAGCATGTGATTGAAGGTGTAGATGACAGGCTGCCCAGGGGAGGTAAAGGACAGCAACACTTTTCTGTCCCGACCATTTCTGTACAAATGGGTGAAAGAGGCCATCGGCACAATTGTGGAGAAGAGCCAGGTGAACACCGGTGATGAGCGTGGACTCCTCGACAGAAGTAAATGTTATTTTTCTGGTGAGCTACAAACATGCCTAGTATTTTGTGACAAGGTTGGGTGGTCTCGGGCTGGCCTTGTGAGTAATCCCAAAGTATTGCAGGGCTCAGCGATGGAGCACGTGCCTTTTCTACTTGCAGATGCTGCCCAGGTCACCTTTGGAAAGAGGAGAATTCGACGTGAGTCAGGGCGGTGGCAGGAGGAGCAGGGGTGCACTGAGCTTTCCAAAATGCCACGTAACTTTGTCCGTCGCTCACCTGGGTATCTCGTGCGATGCCAGCCGCAGCCTCCGGCATCGGCAGAGGTGGCAGGACTCCGTCTGGAGCCGGCGAGCCGAGGGCCTTGGTGCAGCTGGGAGAGTGTGAGTTTGGGAATTGTTGGGGTTTGGCTGAGCTGCTGCAAAGCTCCTGAAGTGATTGTGGTTTTGTTTCTTGTAGGTGACAAGGAGAATAAGCCAGCATCTGCAGGAACGTCTGAGGTAGCTGAGATGACCTTCCTTTGTGTTGAAGAAGGATTCGCACCCCCAGCTGTCATAAAGATAAGTGGAGGGCTGTGACCCAGAGAGGGGAGGAGAGCAGGGTACTGGGTTGGGAATTTCTGGGATAGATTTAGAAATTAGCATAAGGAGAGAGGGACGTCCAGTAACAGGCCCCTAGTGCACAAAGAGGAGCACAACACCGGGCCGTCCAGGGCAGAGCAGTTCCGGTCTGCGTCGCACAGTTTGTCTAGCCCATCTTGCGGGTTCCTCGGATCAGCCGTCTTTGTGTTCTGCTCTGAAGGGGCTTAAGGGACACGTGGGGCGTCATCCCCAGGGTCTTCAATGTCTCCTCG
>NW_020958202.1:0-1357 GCF_003031625.1 Empidonax traillii | reverse complement strand
AAGGACTGTTGTTCGCTTGCAGGAATCCTACGCTGAAATTACCAGTCAGTCTTCAAAATTGAATACAGACAAAGATTCCTCCAGGAAAGAAGGTGGCTGGACAGAAAGCTCCCGCTGCCAATGGAGTGTGGAGGCCGGCCTACAACCTAGACCTTTGACCCCAAGTGTAAGCACTTTCTTTCCCGGGAGAAAGGGCTGTTGTTCGCTCGGAGATAACCCATGTTGAAATTGCCAGTCTGAGTCCAAAATTGAATACCAATGAAGATTCTTCCCAGATAAAAGGTGCTAACAGAGAAATCTCTTGGTGCACCTGGAGTGCCCAGGCTGGTCCACCAAATACTCATAACAGCCAAAGGCTACAGGCTTTCTTTCCCGGGAGAAAGGGCTGTTGTTCTCCAGCAAGAGTCCAGCGGTGAAACTGCCAGTCTGACTGCCAAAATTGAATACAAACAAAGGTTCCTCCCAAGCTGAAAGTGGCTGTGCAGAACGCTCCCGCTATCCATGGCTGGCCTACAAACCGGACCCTATCCGCCCAGGCTGGCCTACAAACCGGACCCTTGAAAACGACAGTAAGCACTTGCTTTGCTTGGAGAAGGGGCTTTTGTTCGCTTGAAGGAATCCTGCGCTAAAATTGCCAGTCTGACTCTAAAATTCAAGATACACAAGAAGTGCAATGAGAGAAAGATCCTGCTGCCCATGGATTGCCCAGGCTGGCCCATAAACTGAACTTGAGACCCTGAGGGTAAGCACACCCTTTCCTGGAAGAAAGGGCTGTCGTTCGCTTGCCGGAGGGCTGTGCTGAAATTGCCAGTCTGAATGCCAAAACTGAATACGAACAAAGATGTCTCCCAGACAGAAGGTGGCCGGGCCGAAAGCTCCTGCTGCCTGTGGAGTGCCCAGAACAGCCTAAAACCCAGGCCCTTGACCCCAAGGGTAAGCACTTTCTTTCCCGGGAGAAAGGGCTGTCGTTCGCTCGCAGGAGTCCTGCGCTGAAATAGTAAGTCTGACTAATGAAACCAAACACAGATGAAGATTTCTCCTAGGGAGAAGGTGGCAAGGCAGAAAGGTTCTGCTACCCATGGAGTGGCCAGGCTGGCCCACTAACTGCACCTGAGACCCCCAGGGTAAGCACTTTCTTTCCTGAGAGAATAGGCTTTCATTTGCTTGCAGGAATCCTGCACTGAAATTGCCAGTCGGACATCAAAATTCAAAACGAACAAAGATCGCTCCCAGACAAGACGTGCAAGGAGACGAAGCTCCTGCTGCCCATCGAGTGCCGAGGCTGGCCCACCAACTGCACTTGAGACCCTGAGACTAAGCACTTTGATTCCTGGGAGAAAGGCTTGTTGTTCGCTTG
>NW_020958201.1:18517-20091 GCF_003031625.1 Empidonax traillii | reverse complement strand
ATAGTGTCCATGGTTATATCCACCCCTCGGTCTCGTGCCCATCTATAGGTGGCATCTCGGCCCTGATGACCTGAAGCATCATGGGCCCATCGAGCTAGGAACAACTCTCCCTTTTGCTGCCAGTCTAGGTCTACTTGTGACACCTCGACTTGTGCAGCGCGGTCTGCCTGTTTGTTATGAGCGTGTTCTTCATTAGCTCGATCCTTGGGCACATGGGCATCTACATGGCGGATTCTCACATTCAGTTTCTTTGCTCTGGCAGCGATGTCTTGCCACAAATCGGCAGCCCAGATGGGTTTTCCTCTACGTCTCCAATTCATTTTCTTCCACCTGTCTAGCCATCCCCATAGGGCATTGGCTATCATCCACGAATTGGTGTATAGGTAGAGCTTTGGCCATCCTTCTCTTTCTGCAATGTCCAGGGCCAATTGGACAGTTTTGAGTTCTGCAAACTGACTCGATTCGCCTTTACCTTCAGTGGCTTCCGCCACCCGTCGGGTGGGACTCCATACAGCTGCTTTCCACTTCCAGCTCCTTCCTACAATGCGGCAAGAACCGTCAGTGAAAAGGGCATAGCGTGTCTCTTCATCTGGCAGCTGATTATATGGCGGAGCTTCTTCAGCTCGACTCACTGGCTCTTCTTCATCTGCTAGACTGAAGTTCCCACTTTCAGGCCAATTGGTTATAATTTTTAAAATTCCAGGGCGATTTGAGTTTCCCATTCGGACACGTTGCGTGATCAAAGCCATCCACTTGCTCCATGTGGCATCGGTGGCATGATGCGTAGAGGGCACCTTATCCTTGAACATCCAGCTCAGCACTGGTAATCGGGGTGCCAGGAAGAGCTGTGTTGCGGTACCAATCACTTCTGAGGCTGCTCGTATGCCTTCATATGCCACTAAGATTTCCTTCTCCATAGGGGTGTAATTGGCCTCAGAACCTCTGTAGCTTCGGCTCCAGAAACCAAATGGTCGCCCTCGCGTCTCGCCAGGCACTTTTTGCCAGAGGCTCCAGGAGGGACCTTTATCTCCAGCTGCAAAGTATATTCTTTACATCTGGTCCCGTTCTGACTGGCCTAAGAGCCACGGCATGTGCAATCTCTTGTTTGATTTGCCTGAAAGCCTGTTGTTGTTCAGGACCCCATTGGAAGTTGTTCTTTTTACGGGTCACAAAGTAAAGAGGGCTTACAATTTGGCTGTATTCGGGGATGTGCATCCTCCAGAAGCCTATGGCTCCCAGAAAAGCTTGGGTTTCTTTCTTGTTTGTCGGTGGAGCCATTGCTACGATCTTATTGATGGCGTCTGTTGGAATTTGACGATGTCCATCTTGCCATTTCACCCCTAGGAACTGAATCTCTCTGGCAGGTCCCTTGACTTTATTTTTCTTGATGGTAAAACCAGCCTCAAGGAGAATCTGGATGATCTTTTGTCCTTTTTCAAAAACTTCTTCAGCTGTGTCCCCCCATACGATGATGTCATCGATGTACTGCAGGTGCTCTGGGGCCTTGCCCTTCTCTAGGGTGGCCTGGATCAGTCCATGGCAAATGGTTGGACTGTGCTTCTACCCCTGGGGCA
>NW_020958201.1:12805-16392 GCF_003031625.1 Empidonax traillii | reverse complement strand
TTGCTGATTTTGTTATCTTTTTTTTTAAATGTTCTATCTTGTCAAAATGTTCTATTCCTCAGTCAATTTATTACTTCTGTGGTTTCCTAATGCTAGGGTTTTGGAACTACTTCCACAATTTTGTGTTTGAGTTAACCTTTTGTTTCTCAAAGACTGCCTCAAAGACTGCCTCAATTGAGTGGCTTCATTTCCCCCGTTTTCTTATAACTGACGAATTCTTTCGTCAAGTTGTAATTCCAGGGGGTGTTGGTATGACTGTACCATTTCCTAAATCATTTGGGTCTTTGTCACTAAGGATTTCAGTTTCCGCCATAGGTATATGTTTGTGAGAGTTAGTAAAAGCATAGTTATGGTTATAATTAGTATTGGGTGCACCAGGTAATAGAATACCTGTGTTGCTGTTGGGGAATACCTTGTAAAGATATTCCACCAGTGATGCTAGCCTATTTGTTTTATTTTGGTTGTTTTTGTTTCTTTATTTGTTCTGCAAGGGAATGCTTCAGGCCACCTAGAAAATGTATCAGTAGGTATCGAAACCCCCCCTTTTCTTGGGAGTTCAGAGAAATTAATTTGTCATACTTCACCTGGGAATTTACTTCTATTTATGGCTCTTTGATGTACCTTGGTTTTAGTATTTGGGTTATTCTTCAGGCATCGCTTGCATTGTGATGTAACGTATTTTACTGTGGTAAAGAGTTTTGATTCTGTTATTTGGGTTTGTAAATATTGATAAAGTGGGTCTAAGCCCTAATGGGCCTTTTTATGTTTTGTCTTAATAAATTGCCACATCAATTTTTCTGGTATTATTAGTTGACTTGTTTCTAATTGGCTCTATTCATTATCTAATAATTTGCCCTTGTTCTTTTTAATCCATTTTTGATCTGATTCTTGATAATTTGGTTGAAAATTTGTATCTAATTCTCTTGATATTAGAGTTGTTATATTTATTTCTTTGGTTCTTGCAGCAGCTAATTTAGCCTCTGCATCTGCTTTTTTATTCCCTACGTCTGGAACTGTGTTGCCTTTCAGGTGTCTCCTACAATGCATTATGGCCACTTGTTTTGGGAGTTGGACCGCTTCTAACAATCTTAGGATTTCTTGTGCATGTTTGACTGTTTTCTTTTGGGCAGTTAATAGTCCCCTTTCTTTCTAGATTGCTCCATGAGCATGTATTACAGAGAAGGCATATTTAGAATCAGTTCAGATGTTAATTCGTATACTTTCTGCTGATTTCAGGGCTCGGGTAAGAGATATTAATTCTGTCTTCTGGGCTGATGGGTAAGGGATTTGCAGGTAAGGGATTTGATTCGATTACCTCCTTCGTTGGGGTTATTGCATAGCCTGTCATTCTTACTCCTTGTTTCACAAAGCTGCTGCCATCTGAGAACCAGTTGTCCACATCTTCAAATGGCTCCTCCTTGAGATCAGGGTGACTGGAATAAACCGCTTCGATCGTTTCCAGGCAATCGTGTTCGATGGGTTCTGCCGGGATTCTTCCTTATAGAAATGAGGCTGGGTTCACAATATTAGTCACTTAAATGGTTATATCGTCTGATTCAGGTAGGATGGCTTGATATTTTAGGAATCTTGAAGGTGATAACCAATGGTTACCCTTTTGTTCCAGCACTGCTGAGACAGTGTGAGACACCAACACAGTAATTTTCTGGCCTAATGTAAGCTTCCTGGCTTTTTTATGTTTTATGATTACTGCAGCCACCGCTTTTAGACAACCAGGTCAGTTTTTGCTTACTTCATCCAACTGTTTTGAGAAATAAGCTTGTGTGGTCCATCTGCTCTGTCAACACTCCTAGAGCTATTCCTTGCCGTTTGTGAGAGAATAACCAAAACGGCTTGGTTACATCTGGAAGGCCCAAAGCTGGGGCTCTCATGAGTTCTTGTTTCAGTCTCTTAAAAGCTCCCTCTGTCTCGGGAGTCCAGACTAGGGTACTCGTAATTTCTTTCAGTAAATTGTACAGTGGTTTGGCAAGTACCCCGTATTGATAAATTCATAACCGGCACCAACCTGTCATTCCTAGAAAGGCACGTAGATCTCTCACCGTCTCTGGTCTGGGCATTTGGCAGATGGTTTTTTTTTTTCGCTGTTCCTAGGGATCGTTGTCCTCTGGAGACTTCATATTCCAGGTATATCACCTTTTCCTGTACCAATTGTGCTTTCTGTAGAGAGACTCGATATTCACTTAAACCCAAGAAGTTTAGCAGGGAAATAGTCCATTTAATGCACTCTTCTTCCATCTCAGTTGCTATTAATAAATCATCTACATATTGTAGAAGGGTACCATTTCCCTGTGGCCTTTCCCATTGTTCTAATCATTTGGCTAATTGGTTTCTGAAAATTGTGGGACTATTTTGTAATCTTGAGGCAACACAGTTCAAGTTAATTGAATCTTTTTCCTTGTTTTAGTAGATTTCTATTTAAAAGTAAAAATTTTCTGGCTTGCTAGAGTTAAGGTTAGGCAAAAGAATGCATCTTTTAAGTCTAATACTGTGAAGCATTTTAAAGTTTCCTTCAGTTTGGTTAGAAGAGTATATGGATTTGTTACTACTGGATGTAAGGTGTTTGTAATTTCATTTACTGCCCTTAAGTCCTGGACTAATCTGTATGTCCTATTTGGTTTCTTAACAGGTAGGATTGATGTATTGAAATCTGATTCGCACTCTACTAATAGTCCTAGTTCTAAAAATTTTCTATTATTGGTTCAATTCCCTTTCTGTCTTCTAAGCTCAGTGGGTATTGTTTCTTTACTACCGGTTTTGTTCCTGGTAGCAATTCAATAGTAATAGGAGCTGCCTGCTTTGACTTCCCAGGTACATCAGTAGCCCATACCAACGGATATACTTCGCTCATGATACGTTCAATGTTATGACTTTCAGGTTTTGGGTTTATGCAGCTGATTGTTAAATTTAAAGCTGCTATTAATTGTTTATCATTTACTTGAAATTCAAGTTTATTCTTATTGAATTTTATTACAACCCCTAGGTTTTCCAATAAATCTCTACCTAGTAAAGGCTTTGGAGAATTTGGTAGATACAGAAATTGATGGATTCCCATTTGTTTTTCAATTTTATATTTAATGGGTTTTAAGAAGTAGGCTTTTTCTGGTTGACCTGTTGCTCTCACAACCTGTACAAATTCATTACTTCTGGGTACTAGTTCTTGATTTAAAACTGAAAATGTTGCTCCCGTATCAATTAGAAAGTCTAGTTCTTTTTCACTTTCCCCTAGCTCCATTTTAACCAGTGGGTTTGTTAGGGAACGACTCATTGGTCCCCCTCATTCACTGTTCTGATGTGCAATGGTAGTACTTGTAGGTCCTTCCCTTAGCTGAGGACATTCTTGTTTCTAGTGTCTTATCTGCAAGCAATTGGAATATTGATTTGATCCTATCCTAGGTGGATGGGGCTGAAATCCCCCTCTCCCTTTCCTTCTTGCTGGGTAGTCCCTACCTTTGCCTCTGGCATTTGGTTCTGAGAACTTTGCATTCTGGTTTACTACAGTTACTGTTACTACCCGAGCAAGTCTCTTATCTCTCTTTTTTTTTTTTTTTTTTTTTTTTTTTTTTTTTTTT
>NW_020958201.1:10731-12546 GCF_003031625.1 Empidonax traillii | reverse complement strand
TTTTTTTTTTTTTTTTTTTTTTTTTTTTTTTTTTTTTTTTAATCTCTGCTATTATACACTTTCCAGGCTTTTGTTTGCTGGATGTTCTAGTTTTTGTAGGTTTTTGTTTTTTTGTTTTTTTGTTTTTTTTTTCTGATGTCTGAGGTGCATTGTCCCATCATTAGTCCTAGTAACTATTGTTTTCCTTCCTCTGATGCTGGGTCTAGGGGTGTGTACTGTCTCATAGCTGCCCTAAGTTTATCCAAAAATTCTGAAGGGGTTTCATCTTTTCCCTGTCTGACGTCATATAGCATTGCCCAATTGATGGCCTTAGGTATTGCATTTCGCAGACCTATTGCTATTAACTTCCTATTTTGCACCAGCCGCCCATAATGAACTGGATTATTCGGATTTCACTCTGGGTTTTGATTGGGAAATATTATATTTACTCTTTCAGGTAATAATGCAGCATGCTCCCTTCCTGTTCTCAATATGAGTTCTTTCTCTGTTTTTGTTAATTCTGACAACATTACTTCTATGTCTTCCCAATCAATATCTTGGTTCTTTGCTAATAATTCAAACTTCCTAGCTACTCCCTCTGGATTCTTTCTAAAGTTTCTTGTTTCTTTTCTCCAACTATTTAAATTACTTGTGGTAAATGGTACTTTTATTCGTGCTTGTTCCCCTGCAATAGGCATTATTTTTCTAAGGGTAGCTATCGTATAACTCCTTTCGTTCCTTTCTTTTACTTCTTTTCGTGCTACAGATCTTGTGTAATATGAATAACTGGTTCCCTCCCCGGGATCTTTTTCCTGGGTTTCTGTATCTGTTCTATTCTTTCTCTTTTCTGTTCTCTTTCTCCGTTTTTGTTCCTCATTCTCACTTTCCAAACCATTTGCCAAGTCATCCTCTACTAACCCCCTGGCATGGTTTACACAGTCCAGCCGCCTCTCCTTCTGTATTTGGATGAGACGCTGACGCTGATGACGTTCAGCCTGCCCCGAGACACTACTTTCTTCATCTTTCTTATCCTCTATCTGAATGACTATATTTAACTTCTGTGAGTTGTTTGCTTTTTTTTTCCCGGGTTTACTACATTGTTACTTTTTTCACTGTGTTTTAACTTGGGGAAACTACTTTCCTTTCTGGTGCTCCCTGATCTCGGCAGGCTACTTTCATTTTCATAATTCCTAGTTTTTGGCGTACTGCTTTCTATTTCGCGGATGCTTGACTGTCATGAGTTGCCTTATCTAATTTATACAAAGGCCACCATTGTGTACAATATTTTAAGAGTGTTTTCTTACTTATGTTTCCCCCTGGAATCCCCCTTAAGTCTTTCCAATGCTTCAGGACACACCCTAAGGGGGTTTTCATGTTCATATCTTTACTTTGTGTTAATATTTCATGCACACAATTCTCAATCGCTTCGTCCGTCTCTCGCCTGACTTCTCGCGAAGGACAGGAACCGCAGATTAGGACTCCCTCTCGCTTCGCAGCAATGCTGCGTCTCAATCACTCTCAATCACAGATAAGACATTACAAGGCATATCTCAGATAAGACATTACAAAATTTTTGTGCATTATCATTCCCCATATAAAACTGTAAAACATATTATGAGATGCACCTTTATAAAACCTTTTTTTTTCTTTTTTTTTTTTTTTTACAAATGGTAAACAGAACTTTATATCTTTAAATTTCAAACAACATGTTAGTAAGAAATTCCTTGCATTCCAAAAACTTCTCCTCAAGGGTAATCGTTGGAAACGTTCCCGAACGTTGGAAACAATCCTAGATTAGTTAGGAAGTATCTTTTTCCTTTTAACTCTTAAAGCACA
>NW_020958201.1:8113-9304 GCF_003031625.1 Empidonax traillii | reverse complement strand
TTGCTGATTTTGTTATCTTTTTTTTTAAATGTTCTATCTTGTCAAAATGTTCTATTCCTCAGTCAATTTATTACTTCTGTGGTTTCCTAATGCTAGGGTTTTGGAACTACTTCCACAATTTTGTGTTTGAGTTAACCTTTTGTTTCTCAAAGACTGCCTCAAAGACTGCCTCAATTGAGTGGCTTCATTCTCCTGGCAGAAGGCAGGGCCCCTCTATTGGTCTTGATCAGAGTATTCATTGTCCGACTTTGACTTTGCCTTCTTAGAAGCTTTCTTGTTATTGTCAAAGCGGACTTCCATCTTTTTGTGTTTCAGGGGTTGCAGAGCATCTGCATCAACCACATAGACAACTTTTTGTTGTTTTCCTTTTGTTGTAATTCTCTTACTCTGGCCTCAAGTTTGGAAGTGGGTGCACCATCCCACTTCTTCATGTTTTCTCTCTTACTGCGCAGATAGGACCACAGTTGATTGCGTGATCTCCGTCTGGGGTATCCTCTCCTTCTGCGTGCTAGGAAAGGAGACCATGAACGAGACCGGGACCAAGATCGAGGTCGAAATCGTGGTCGAAACCATTTTATTGGTCTGCCTCTATAGTCTCTATAGTCTATGTAAACTATATCATCTCTGTTCCTATAGTCGTCTTCATATCTGAAATATTCATAGGGCCTCTCCAGTGCTTCCTTAGGATGGGTAGGTCAGTGTCGGGCATCAGAGGATCTTTCCAAATTTTCTGCTATGGTCCGTATCCATGAACACATGGTGTCCACAGTCGGTTCATCCATTTTTGGGTTGTAAATTGATATTAAACAGTTGAGGTATGATGTAGGGGCACCTCTAATCACTTGCCTCCACATTGGCTCTGTACATGAAATCTTCTCTGGTTCTAAACAGTCATAGTAATTTGAGTTGCAGTAAATGAGTTCCAGCATAGCTAATTCTCTTAAGTATTGGACGCCTTCTTCTGCACTCGTTCACTTTTTTGGAGAACTCATTAAGTATTCTTTAAATGGGTATTTTTCCCTCACAGCATGGAGGATTCGGAGCCAGAGACTGAGATTGTATGTCTCTCTTGCGATTTCCTGTTCTATTTCACGGTCCTGAGCGAGGGATCCTAGTTGCTGTGCTTCATGACCCTCTAACAAGTGGCTTCTGGCCCCATTATCCCAACATCGTACCAGCCAGGTGAGAATT
>NW_020958201.1:6708-7033 GCF_003031625.1 Empidonax traillii | reverse complement strand
ATTTTTCCCTCACAGCATGGAGGATTCGGAGCCAGAGACTGAGATTGTATGTCTCTCTTGCGATTTCCTGTTCTATTTCACGGTCCTGAGCGAGGGATCCTAGTTGCTGTGCTTCATGACCCTCTAACAAGTGGCTTCTGGCCCCATTATCCCAACATCGTACCAGCCAGGTGAGAATTTGTTCACCAGGCCGACGGCTGTAATCCCGCTGTAGATCCCGGAGCTCTGCTGGGGTCATTGTTCGCAGTACCTCACTCGTCCGCACAACTTCTGTTCCGGAATAAGGGTCTCTCCTACGTGGAATCATTTCCACTTCCCTTCTGAC
>NW_020958201.1:0-2929 GCF_003031625.1 Empidonax traillii | reverse complement strand
AACACCTTTTTGTGGGTCACATATCTCGTGTGTGTGTCCCGTCTCCCAATGCAAAATGTGCCTCCAAAAGGTCTTGTAGCAGGTCCCCCCGAAACCTGCTTAAGAGTTGTTCTGATTCAAGAATTATCACAATAATCCAGTGTCTCACATTTTTATTCCATGAGGTTCCACAGTGTCACAATGGTCCCTTATGCTCCACAGGCCCTGCACTGTGACCATGGTCCCTTGATTCCAGAAGATTCCCATATGTCACAGTGGTCCTGAGCATTCCATGAGGTTCTCTGATGTCCCAATTGCACAATGATTCCATCAGGTCCAGAGTGTCCCTGCACTCCTTTGAATCCAGGAGGCCCTGCAGTGTCACAATGGCCCTTGGTGCTGTGAGGCTGCACAGGGTCACAATGGCCCCTTTGTCTCCACATGGCCCTGCAGGGTCACAGTGTCACAGTGTCACAGTGTCACAATGTCACAGTGTCACAGTGTCACAGTGTCACAATGTCACAGGGTCACAGTGTCAAAATGCCCCCTTGATTCCAGGAGGTTCAGCACCTTCCCAGGACTCCTTTGGTTCTGTGACACTCTGGAGTGTCATCAAGGCCCCTGGATTCTGTGAGCTGCCCCAGTGGCCAAGGGCCTTTGACTTCATCAGGCCTTGCACTGTGACAATGGCCCTTGGACTCCAGGAGGTTCCAAAGTGTCACAAGGGCCCTGATACCAAAAGGTAGCAGAAACAAACACTTCCACCCCAATTTGTAAGGATTAAGAAGCAAAACTTGTTCTTTATTCAGCACTGGACGCTGGCAGGAAAGCTCCTCTAACCCAAAGTGCCAAGAGACAGATGGACAGGACTTCTTATTGCACACCCTGGTTACATATTCATGAGATGTTCAGGTTTGCTTAATACATATTCATTCGTTTGCTTCACCCAGTCACCCCCTGGAGGTCCTTCTCTGGTCCTTCCTGGTCCAAAAGTGGTTGTCTTGTCCTCAGTTCTCGAGCAGGCACATCATGATTGTGTTCCACCGCCAAAAAATGTTATGTTTGTTCACCTTATCTGAGGACACAGAGCTTAGTTTCCATCTTGTTGGTTTGAGTTACATCCCTGATCTAATTCTCCAGGACTTCTCTAAGATTACATTGTTCCTTTTTTGGGAATTCTGGGACACTGTGAGTCAAGTTTCTACTTCTCTCATTACCATCCCATGGCATGGGCAGGACATCCATGGAATCAGGCCCAGCCAGCGTGGGGTTGGGAAAGCAGGTCCTGCCTGACCATCCTGCTCTCCTTCTCTGACAAATGACCCACTCAGCAGCTGAGGGAAAGGCTGGGGATGTGTCTGTCCTGACTTCAGCAAAGCCTTTGAGCCCATCTCCCACAGCATCTCCTGCACAAACTGGCTGCTCATGGCCTGGATGAGGGAACTGTTTGCTGGGGGGAAAAACTGGCTGATGGCCCAGGGAGTGGTGGGGAATAGAACTAAATCCAGATGGGGCTGGTCACTAGTGGGGTTCCCAAGGGCTCAGGGTTGGGGCTGCTCCTGTTTAACATTGTTATTGGTGATCTGGATGAGGGGATCGAGTGCCCCCTCAGGAAATTCTTGGATCCCATGAAGTCGGGTGTGAGTGTGGATCTGCTGCAGGGCAGGAAGGCTCTGCAGAAGGATTTGGACAGGCTGCATCGGTCAGGACAAGTGTCAGGGCCTGCACTTGGGTCCCAATAAGCCCCTGGAATGCTCCAGGCTGGGGGCAGAGGGGCTTGAGAGCTGCTCAGCAGGAAGGGACTTGGGGGTGCTGCTTGACAGTGACTGGATATGAGCCAGAGTGTGCCCAGGGGGGCAAGAAGGCCAAGGGCACCCTGGCCTTTCTGGACAACAGGGTGGCCAGCAGGCCCAGGGCAGGGATTGTCCCTCTGTGCTGGGCACTGGGGAGGCCCCACCTCGAGTGCTGTGTCCAGTTCTGGCCCCTGAGTGCAAAAAGGCCCTGGAGGGGCTGGAGCGTGTCCAGAGAAGGGAACGGAGCTGGGGAAGGGCCTGGAAAACCTGTCTGATGAGGAGCGGCTGAGGGAACTGGGGTTCTTTAGTCTGCAGAAGAGGAGGCTCAGAGGGCACCTCATCAGTCTCTCCGATGGCCTTAAAGGAGGTTTTAGTCGGGAGGGGAGGTCAGTCTCCTCTGCCAAGCCTTTAGTGACAGGAAGAGAGGAAATGGCCTTGAGTTGTCTTGGGTGAGATTAGATATTAAAAGATTAGATATTAGATTAGATATTACAAAAAAAAAATTAACTGAATGTGTGTTTACAAGTTGGAACAAGTAGTCCAGAGAGATGGTAAGTCTCTGGAAATGTTCAGATGGCATCTGGATGTGACACTTTGGGATATGGTTTAGGGGTGATTATGGTGGTTCTGGTTGACAGCTGGACAAAAAGATCTTGATGGTCTCTTCCAACCTTGATGATTTTGTGATTTTTTGACCTGTCATCATAGTTTCCAGGTTTGTGCTCTGACAAGATCCTGGAGGTGTTTTCTCTGCTGGATCCCTCAGTGGGACCCATTAACACTACAAGAAACTTTACAGTTTGAATCTCACTTTGCTTTCTCAAGAGGTTCCTGCAACTCTCCTCAGGGTCTGATGTTCAGGGACTCATCCCCAAAGCCCCCGAGGGTGATGAAATGCCTGGGGCTGTTGCTGTGCTGCTGAGCTGGGCAGGGCTCCTGGCACACAGGGAGCTCCTGACAAGAGGGCAGCGCTGCAGAGAGACAGCTCTGCCCAGGAGCAGCTCCTCTGCACAGCCCAGCAGGGCTGAGGGCACTGCCTGCAGGTGCTGGGGGCAGAGAAGGTAACTGAGAGAGGGAGGTGAAGCACAGTCTGGGCTGAAAGGACAGAGGAAAGCTCACCAAGATCTCACTAGAGGAGAAATTGTCACAGTGTTTGA
>NW_020958200.1:15393-16407 GCF_003031625.1 Empidonax traillii | reverse complement strand
CCCGGAGCAGTCTGGGACACGGGCACGATCCCCCCCTCTGCATTTTGGGAGCAGATTGGGCCCCCTGGAGGGACAGTGCTGTTGGTGCCCCCCGGGCTGGGGCACCCCGAGGACTCGAGCGCGCACCCAAAGGATTCTTCGGGGAGCTCCTCTGGGTGCCCCAAGCTGGGGAGCTCAAAGCAAGGTCCCTGCAATGGATCGAGGCATTCCTGAGAGGATCAGAGGTGGAGCTGTCTGTCCTGGCCATGCAGCTCTGGACTGGGCTGTAATTGGCTTCTCAAAGTGGTGCTCTGACTGCAAAAGAAGTGTGGGATTGGGCTTAAGGGATGAGTGGTGATGGTACCATTGGGTGTTTTCTCTTGGGTGGAATTGGGAGAGCTGCAGGAGTGCAAGGTGTGGGTTCCAGTCCCCCCAGTGTATGGTTTGCACATGTGCTGGTCAGACACAGGTCCAGCTTCCTCAGTCCTGAACACACCAGAGGGAGAATTAAGGACTCGTTTAATTAACTATTTAATTAACCAATCACTGTTAAGATGATGGGTGGGACAGGGGTTTAACTAGGAAAACAAGGAGTTATTTCTCAGTTGGCTTATTTGTAAGATCCCCTAAGCCTTTGCTAGAAGAGATTGGTTGGAGAAGTTGAGGTGGAAATTAAAATGGAAAATGGAAAGATGGGAATTGTAATTGCTGAAACTAACTGTGTGAGAGCAGCAGCTCTTCTCGTGCAGGAAAGAACTCCTGTCAGCAGCACCATCCTGACTGGAGTGGCAGATGGAGTTGTTCCTGTGCTGTGGGCCAGTGGAATTCCAGGAGGATGGACCAGGGCAGAGCCTGTAGGTATTACCATGAAGCTGAGATCTCTGTGGGTAAGGAAAACCCAGAATCCTTTAAAATCACAGTGCCAGAATGTATTGGTTGCAGTAACAGCTAAATTTGCTCATTGTGGTTTGCTTCCAGAATGTGACTGCAAGAACCTGCAGAGAAACCCAGTGGCAAAGAGGATTGATCAGTGCA
>NW_020958200.1:6294-9011 GCF_003031625.1 Empidonax traillii | reverse complement strand
TGCAGGGGCCCACTGTTCTCCCCCCACCATTTTCTCTACCTTGCTCAAAGGAGATCTTGTTCTGTACAAATTCTGCAGACCTAAAATACTTACAGGTGCATTGTACAAAGAGCCCAGAGGCAATAAATCTTAGCCAAAGGAGCCAAGGTAGACATTTCAATAGGTAAATAGGCCCAGAGCCAAGGGTTTCTTTAAGGCTGAGCGATTAGAACACAAGAACAATAGAAAGAACGAAAGGTCACGAAGGTCACCCGATGAGAGAATTTGAGACCCCGTGAGGAAGTAAGGCAGGATCTACCACCATAATATTCCTCAAAATAGAGACCACGCCTCAATCTCCGCCCATAACTCCACCTGTTATGAATATTGTAATCTAATGATGCAATAATATGAATATGTATGTGGTTATGTTGTAATCATTGCCAAACCTGTATAAAATACTCATTCTAACCTAACCAGCTCAGAGCCTGTTTTCCCAGCACTAGCTGGCAGGCTGCCCGGCCGTCAATCAATAAATACCTGCTGCTTAGGAATAAAACTTTGTCTAAACAGTTTTATCTGCTTTTTTTTGGGCATCAATTTGGCGACCCAGATGGGACTTCTATCCCTCAGCTGTGAAATCCATCGAAGGTCAGGACCCCTTCCCAGGCGCGCTAAAGGTAAGCTTTTACCTGTAAAGGGGGGACTCCTGTCTTCGTTGGCTTCTCGCAGGGGTGGGTAAAGTTCCCATGATCAAAGGTATTTATTCTGTTTTTATTCTGGTTTTAACTTGCATGCACTGGTGACTGTAATAAGGTGTTAAACACATGGGCAGGACGCTGCTGTTATCATGTAGAACACGCCATAAGAAGGACGCTTCTTTGGTCTGTTCGGGAGAACTGAGAAATCAGTTTCCTTCTGTTGGGAGACTATCCCCATAGTTTCCTTCTGGTTTCTGGTTCAGCTGAATATCTGTTTGGGAGAACTGAGAAATCGGTTTCCTTCTGTTGGGAGACTATCCCCACAGTTTCCTTCTGGTTTCTGGTTTAGATAAGGATTCTGGGCCTGACACGTGTCATATTGTCTTGTCTTATACGTAGTTATTGTGCTGAATTTATTTAGTATTACACTGTCTTTTGTTATATGTGGGTTGCGTCTCATGAATATAATAAAAACCAGGTTCTGGCATTTCACGGTCTGTGGCCAACAAAGTAAACGTCTCATTAAGAGTGTTTTTTTAGGTTTGAGTTAATATATGGAGGGCAGTTTTGAACAATTGACAAACCAAACCACCTTATGAACTGGGGTTTGGGGCACTGTTATTGTGTTAATAGTTTTGTGTGTGTGTTTATTCTCATTTTGTGTTGTCTTGTTTGTTTTTGGAACAACTGATATACCTTGCTTACCTTGAAGCATTCAGGTACACATAGTTAAAGGTCTTATCATGCCAAGAATTACTATATGGGAAGTAGTGCTGAACAGTTAACTATAAGCATACCACATTGAATAAGACCTAGAATTGTTTATTTTGTAATTGTTGGTACAAGCCTTGTGTAACAGATGTAAAGTTTACCTCCCCGACAAACAAGGCTGGGTCAGAACCAGTGTGCATGTTGTAGAATGCCCTGAATTAACAGGTAGAGATACAGGCACAGGAGGGGCTGTTGTTGCTTACAGGGTACTGAGTGAGGTGGGGCTGGCAGGCTTGCCCTGAGTAGACCCACTGGTTGAATTGGAGCTAGAGGAAAATGAAAAAGAAATGGACTTTTAATTGACACAGGAGCTACATTTTCAGTTTTAAATCAGGAATTAGTGCCAAAAAGTGATGAATTTATTCAAGTAATGGGAGCTACAGGCCAATCAGAAAAAGCTTTCTTTTTGAAACCCCTAAAATATCAAATTGGAAAACAAATGGGAATTCACCAATTCTTATATTTGCCTAATTCTTCAAAGCCCCTTCTAGGCAGAGACTTGCTAGAAAATCTGGGAGCTGTAATAAAATTTGATAAAAGCAAACTTGAATTTCAAGTAAACCCTAAGCCTGACTGTCAGAACAAATTGTGATTGAAGCTTACCCCTTAGTGTGGGCCACAGATATCCCTTGAAAATTAAAGCGAGCTGCCCCAGTAGTTATAGAGTTAAAAATCAGGAACAAAACCGGTACATAAAAAAGCAATACCCATTAAGGGAATTGAAGCCATAATAGAATGTAAATCACACGGTCTTACCTCAAAGGTTTTAAAACCAGTGCCACAATATTTGGAAATCAATTATCTAAGGAATTGGAACAAAGGGAACGGCCACAGGGAGAGGGCGTTCTTCTACAATATGTAGATGATTTACTCACAGCAACTAAAACTGAAGAAAAATGTATAAAATGGACAATTTCATTGTTAAATTTCTTAAGACTAAATGGATAGCTGCGGTGATAATGAACATAGAAGAAGCCAGAAAGCTTACAATGGGCCAGAAAAGTGACTGTTCTAATATCCTATACTGGGTCAGCAGTACTGGAACAGAAGAGTGGCAGACGATATAATCATTCAAGTGACTAATGTTGTCAACCCAGCCTCATTCCTAGGAGGAAGAATGTCAGCAGAGCCTGTTGAACATGACTGCCTGGAAACCATCGAAGGTGTGTATTCCAGCAGCCCGGACCTTACAGAAGGACTGCTTGAAGACGCGGAAGACTGGTTCACGAATGTCAGCAGCTTTATGAAGCATGGGGAGAGACTGGC
>NW_020958200.1:0-1435 GCF_003031625.1 Empidonax traillii | reverse complement strand
TGAGCCCGCAGAGACAGAGAGAGCCCCGGCCCGAGTGGCCTTTGGCCCCTCGTGCGGAATGTGGGGTGAGCCTGGGAGCTGTGGAAGGGCAGAGTGAGGGCTGTGCTCCAGACTGACCCCGCCAAGGGCAGTGTTACCCTGCAGGGCTTGAGCTTTGGGCCCACAGGCTGAGTTTGAGGAGGCTCAGGGCGACAGACACTGCTGCCTTTTGTTGCCTGCTGAGCTTTTCTGTCCCCCACAAAGCACCATCCCCACGGGCATTGATGACGTGCCCTGTGCCCACCGCTCACTGGGCACCCAACTCAAACCAAAGCAGGTCTTGGTGTGTTTGAAAGAGCTTCAAAGATCTTTCCAACCAAGTCAATCCCTTTTTCCTTCTCTTTTGCTTGCAGGTGATGGAATGGCCTCTCTGGATGTGTGCTGAGCTCTGGCTGCAGCCGTCGGCACTGGGCACTCCCTGGGCCCTCCTTCCTCGGCAGCCTCGTGGGCCGGGACAGAAGAGCCGGGAGGTAAACCGGGCTCATCAGGAGTGGGCACGTAGGGAAAACTGGGGGGGGGGCAAATATCTGAGGCAATCTCCACGGCACAGAATGAATATTTAGAGGGGAAAATGAGGCCCTCAGTGGTGGACTTGGAGGGAAAATGTGGGGGTAAAATCTGTGGCAATGTTCAGCGGAGAGAAGGAACATTTTGGAATAAACTGGATCAGTCAGTACTGGAGAGGCAGAGACAGTTTTGAGGGGAAAACTTGATCAAATCTCCAGGGCAGAGAAGGAATCCTTGGAGATCAAAAAGAGATAATCAGTAGTGTGCATGTAGGGAAGCCTTTGGGGGTTAAACAGGAGGTAATCTCTACAGGAGAGAATGACTGTTTGGTGTTCAAAAGGGTGTAATCAGAAAATTGTGGGTGTTAAACTGCAGGTTATGGCCTGAGAAGAGAATCTGCTAAGGTGAAGATGAGACAGTGGGTGGAGGACAGGTAGGGAAAGGTTTGAGATCAGCTGAGGTGGTCTGTGGGGTGGAGAATGAGCCTCTCTAGGTACAAATGAGCTGCTTAGACATGGATAGGTGAGGAAAATGTTGGGAGTAAGATCTGGGGCAATCTGTCCCAGAGAGAATGAATATTTTGGGGTAAAGTGAGGCAGTCAGTGGTGGGCAGGGAGGGCAGATGTTTGTTGGTAAAATGGGAGGTCCCGTGGAGCAGAGAGAACGTCCCTCATGGGGTGAACTGGGGCGATCAGTTGTGGACATCTGGGGGAAATTGTCGGGGTCAAACTTGAGGTCATGTCCAGGGCACAGAATGGATATTTTGAGTTCCAAGCCTGGGGGTTTCGAACGAGGTTTTATCTGCAGGGCAGAGAAAGGACAGCAGGAGGTGAGCTGAGGTGAGCAGTGGTGGGCAGGTGGGGACATTTAGGGCAGAAATATTTGAGGT
>NW_020958199.1:22808-23893 GCF_003031625.1 Empidonax traillii | reverse complement strand
TGCTGTGAAGAAGATGAAGATGAGGAAGAAGGGGTCCCAAAGACACCAAACCCAGTTCCTGAAGGGGTGTGTCAGGGGGCAGAATGGGGCAGAACCAGGGCTGCATAAACCTGGGATTGGATGGACCTTATTATAAAATCATAGAACCCCTGTCTGGGGGGGCACACATGGTGTGTGTTCCTCTAGGCCTAACAACTCAATAAAGGACCAGGTCTCTTTATCTTATCTCCTCCCTAAATGGGCCTGGAGTCTTTTTCTCCATGGTCTCTTAAGACAACATTTTGTGGTTTTGCTCTGGCTCAATTTGCTCTCACCCCACACCCAATTACTGTAAGTTGAGAGAAGGTTTATGCAGACAAAGGAGACCTGATTTGGGAAAATAATATGAGCATTTATTACTAGCAAAATAAAACTAAAGAACTACATCTACAACAATTCTACTCAAGTAAAAGTATTATATATTTATAGAAATACCTCTCCCCCCTTTACATCCGTCCAAGGAGGAGAAGCAGTCTCTTTCTCCATTCTCAGAGCTCCAGATCTTTTCAATAACTGCAACACTTTAAAGCTCTTCTTCTGTTATCTCAGGACGACAACTCCTTTTCGTCACAGCTGGAACTCTTTATCTATCTCTTTTTCTTCTATGTCAGCCCCAAGGCAGGGCTGGGCCTACCCCCCTCCTGGGCTAAGATCAGAGGCTGGGGGTTACCCAGGCCCTGTAGGGTCTTCCATGGGCTTGGAAGGGGACACTTGCCTACCATGGATCTTCCCCACAGGGTCACAGGGGATAATGGCTTTTGAGTCCACCTCTGTTCCCTGGGGAGGTTCCTCCCCACGGGAGAACAGTCCTTGAATAGACCTCTCTGGCATGGATCTACCATTGATCCCTTACTTGTATCCCAACATCTTACCCAAGCCGTTCTTGCTCCAGCGTGAGGTTCTCTCAGGGTCACAAATCTCCAGCACCAGCAGCATGGATCCCTCACTTGGATCCCAAGCTTACCTGAGCCGTTCTCACTCTGGCGTAAGCTCTCAGGGTCACAAATCTTCAACAGGACTCTGCCTCATTTCAGTCCTTCTCATGA
>NW_020958199.1:14919-16438 GCF_003031625.1 Empidonax traillii | reverse complement strand
GACAACAATGGGAAAGCCGTGATGTCACAGGGACATCGGTGCCATCACAGGGGACATGAGTGACTGCACAAGGCCAGGGGTGACATTACAGAGTCAGCAGGACATCAATGGGGACATCTGTGACATCACAGGGGACATTGATGGCTTCACAAGGCCAGGGGTGACATCACAGACACCAGTGATATTATCAGTGTCACTGGTGACATCATAGGGGATAGTGGTGACATCCCAGGGACATGGGTGACATCACTGCAGTCATCAGTGGCTTCACAAGGACAGGGTTGACATTATAGAGACACCAATGACATCATCGTAAAAATGGGTGACATCACAGGGGACAGTGGTGACATCACAAGGAGAAAGGTTACATCACTGGAGAACAGTGACATCACAGGGGACTGATAACAATAAAGCAGTGATGTCACAGGGACATCGGTGACATCACAGGGGTCTGGTGACATCACAGGGACATTGATAACATCACAGGGACATGGTGGCACTGCTGGGGAAGATGGTGATATCAACAGGACAGCAGTGACATCACTGGAGACCAGTGACATCACAGCGGAGTGGTGACAACAAAGGGATAGCCGCGCTATCGCAGTGACATTGGTGACATCATTGGGGACAATGGTGACTTCACAAGGACAAGGGTGACATTACAGAAACAGCAGTGACATCATCGGGGACACTGGTGACACCACAGGGGACAGTGGTGCTCTCACAGGGACATTGGTGACATCATGGGGACATGGTGCCATCACTGGGTACAGTTGTGACATCACAGGGAGAGCAGTGACATCACCAGGGACACTGGTGACATCACAGGGGACACTGGTGCCATCACAGGGATAACAGTGACATCACTGAGGACCAGTGACATTACAGGGGAGTCGGAAAAACAAAGGAACATCCGTAATATAGCGGGGACATCGGTGACATTACTGGGGACATTGGTGACTTCACAAGGACAAGGGTGACATCACAGCAACACCAGTGACATCATTGGTGACACTGGTGACATCACAGCAACATCAGTAACATCATTGAGGACGAATGGCATTATGGGGGACTGGTGACCACAAAGGGACAACCGTGATGTCACATGGACATCAGTGACATCAGAGGGGACAGCAGTGACATCACAGGGGCAGCTGTGACATCATTGGGGACACAAGGGCCACCCCTGGGACACCACTGGTGACATCACAGGGGACAGTGGTGACACCTGTGAGGACAGCAGTGACATCACTGGAGACCAGTGACATCACAACTGTCTGGTGATATCACAGGGACTGCAATGACATCAACTGGACAGCTTTGACATTATTGGGAACACCAGTGACATCCCAGGGACAGTGGTGACATCACTGGGGATGTTGGGGATGTTTGGGGGCCTTTGGGAGGGCACCTGCCTGGGGGGTTTTCATGCGAGCAGGGACGACTCAGCACACCAATGTGATGATCAGAGAGCGCCGTTGATTGGAATCAAGCAGCAGTCTTTGATCCAGTTTTCTAA
>NW_020958199.1:7132-8393 GCF_003031625.1 Empidonax traillii | reverse complement strand
CTGTGTCCATGGCCTGTGTGCCAGGTGAGCTGGGGCTTTGCTGCAGAGCTGCGGGCGCTGATTGGAGCGGCTGCAGCTGCTGAGCTGGTGGCACCCAGGAACACAAAGTGTGCACGGCCACGGAGCCTGCAGGGAGGAGCAGGGACAGCCCCAGGGGAGCTCTGGGGGGCCGGGAACCTCTTGGCTGGGCCAGGAAAGAGCCGCTGGCCATGAGGACGGGGTGTTGGTCCCAGCCACTGATGGGGCCGAGCAGAGCACGAGGCCTCTTGCAGACACCTAGAGCAGCCTCCCACTTGCCAGCCTCGCCCTCGTGGGGTGACACTGTCCCCTACCTGCAGGGCACTCCCCCTGAAATCCTTGGTGGGGGGGCCTTTTGAGTCTATTGCTGGTTGCTGCTTCATCCTGGGGACCTGAGGGCCCCTCTGCAATCCCATCCCTGGGGCACAATCTGCTCTCCAGATGAATCTGAGAAATCTGGTAAAGAAACTGCCCAGAAGGTTTTGGTCTTTTGAGCAGCAAAGGTGTTTATTTGTCGAGGTCGGGAGCAGGCGGGTTTGGCACCACAAAGCTCTTGCTCGAAGGTGTCGGTACAAAACAGGGTAATTTATACAGTGTAACTTCTGTGACTGCAACATCTTACATCCATATTCATATGATTGTAACATCTAACCATTCATGTTGATAACAGCTGAAGTACAGACAGAGCTCAGGCAGAGCTTGGGGTGGAGTTTTTCTTGGCCCTCAGTTCTGGGGGTTCATCCCCCTTTCTTCATCATCGGGGCTGGGGTCTCTGCAGTCTTCCTCAGTGTGACCCCTCTAACTTTCCATTGTCTTTGCCCCAGTCACTGAAGCTTGGAGAGAGCCCTGGCTTTAGGCCTATTTCTCCTATTCAAATGTCTGCCTTGGCTGACTTTACCTTAATTTCTGCCCTGCAGATCCGTTGGATAATGTTTCCAGCCTTCTTTAGATCAGGTCCAAGGAACAGAACAGAGCAAATTTTTCTTTATCAATTATGCAGAGCAGGTGTGGGGGGGCTTCTCTCAGCTGAGCAAGATATTTCAGGTAATTCTTCAGGCCTTGCTCTCATTTCAAGGAGGAATGTCAGGGAAGGCGGCACCCCAAAGGTGAGAGTCAAAGGAGAAGGGACTCTTGGGACCCCCAAAACTCCCAGCATCCCTTAGTGGAACCCCCAACATCTCAGACAAGGGAGACCCTCTGAACTGCAGAGGGGGGAGACCAGAGAGGGAGAACTCCTGGGAGA
>NW_020958199.1:0-4273 GCF_003031625.1 Empidonax traillii | reverse complement strand
TTATCTGTCGATACCAAAACCTGATTTTAATAATTGCTGAGAGATACAAAGAGAACAAGGAAAAAAAGAAAAACTGCTAAGATTATTTCTAGAAGTAGAGAAAAGATACAACCGAAAACTTTCTTCTCCCACTGAGCTGGTGTGTGTGGGGGGGAAGAGAAGCAGTTTCTGCCTTTCTTTTCTCGGTCCTTGCAGCTTTTGGATGTTGTCTCTGTAGCTGCAGGGGCTCTGACAGCTTTAGTTCTCTGCAATGCACCAGGTGTGGTTTCACCGCTCACGCCCCTGTCCCAGGCCGTGCAGGGTCTCAGCTCAGCCCAAGCTTTGGGGCCTCAGAAATATGGTCAGGGTAGAAGGATAAGGTAAAACTCCCACATGTGGCACGGTGGTCTCAGCTCTCTCCAGGCCAGCACAGTTCCAGTCTCCGGTGGCAGGCAGGCAGCACGTGGTGGGGAGAAAAGGTGAGGGGAGGTGGGCAGAGATTCTCAGCTACAGTCACCAGTTCTTCTCCCTTTCCTCTCCTTGATTTTTACCTCAGCTTTTATAGTGTTCAAAGGATGTGGTTTCTTGGCATGGAGCCAGTTCAGATGTTGAAGGAGATAGGATAACCAACAACAATGGCAGGATCTTTTGGCAGGAAAAGTGCCGTGGGAAGTCCTGGTGGGAACTTCTGTCAGAGAGCTGACAGAGAATGTTTGATAGGAAGATTCTGACAGGCAGAAACAATTTTTGGGATTTCTGTATTATCTGTGTGTTACAGATGGTTTCCATGGTAAGTGACAACACAGGGAATACATAATGGTTACCATGGTAACCAACTCTAGTGATGGGAATGTATGATGGTTGCCATTGTAACTGTCCATAGAAAATGGAATGCTCAATGGTTGCCATGGTAACTGACTGTAGCAATGAAATAGGGTTATGGTTTCCATGGTAAGGGACATATCAATAGAATGCATAATGGTTGCCTTATTAACTGACTCTAGCAATGTAAATGCACAACGGTTACCATGGTAACCCACATCCCAATGTGAATGCGTAAAGGTTGCCATGGTAACTGGAGTATCAGTGAGAATGCTAGTGGTTGCCATGGTAACCAAAATATCAATGGGACTGCATAATGGTTGGCATGGTAACCGAGGTATCAATCGGATTGCATAATGGTTGCCATGGTAACCGACCATTACAGTGTGACTTCATCATGGTTGCCATGGGAACCACTTGTAACAATGAGAATGCATAATGATTGCCATGATGTAAGGGTGGTACTTTTGATTTAGATGATCATTGGAACACAGAGGGGTGAGAAAGTGATTCTGTTTGCATGTGAAACCAGCCAGAGTGTTGTACAATGGGACTTTATTGCACAAGTTGACTGTAAGGCCCATTGTGCCTTTAGCAAAGTCAACTGGATGTCCCCCATTATCAGAGCTGAGTTCCTCCTTGGCTTGGCTCCACTCTGCAAGAGAGATACAAATCCCCTTGGAACACAATGGGACAGGTCGTCCCTAGGGCGGAGGAAGGTGATGGAGAGGAAGATGATGTGGGCAGGGGTCGTTGGCCCCTTGCCCTCCAGTGGGGCACGCCCAGACTGTTGCCATGAGGTGATGAATGGGCGCTGTTTGGCTGCCACTCAAGCACCACCTTGTGCTGCGTCCTGGCCCTCCGTAGTGTAATGTAGAGCTGATGGAATGGGGTGTCGGCACTGCTGGGGGGAGCGATGCTCATCCTTCCATCCACACTGTGCTGCTCCACGGGGACACCCGCCAAGCACGGGCACCGACCGGCCCTGCAGAGCCTGGTAGGCCTGGCCTGTCTGTGCAGGTGAGCACAGTTTATTGATAGGAAGCAACCAAGGTAGCAAAGATTTTATATCCTTTTTCTTGTATCCTTTTAATTCCCTTTTTACTAGCTAGTATTGTGTCCCTTTAAATCCCCTTTTACTAGCTAATACTGTAATAGAGGCTGTTCGTAGTACTTTATGAACGCCAATAGATAAAGTAGGGAGTTTTTTGTATTCTTTTTAACTTTTGATTCTCTTTGCTAATAGTTTTTTTAACTGTCACTACAATAAAAGATACTTTGTAGTGTTTGAATGAGTGTTGTACTTGTCTTTATTCCAGACGTATCCTTGCAAACCTGGTACACACAGTGATGTCATGGTTGTCTCTGATGTCATGAGTGTCACTGATGATGTCACAGATGTCTCTGTGATGTCACCCTTGTCCTTGTGAAGTCACCGATGTCCCCAGTGATGTCACTGATGTCCTTGGGAGATCACGGCTGCCCCTTTGTTCTCACCAGTCTTCTGTGATGTCACTGGTCCACAATGATGTCACTACTGTCCCTGTAATGTCACCACTCTCCCTTGTGATGTCACCAATGTCCCCCATGATATCACTGGTGTCTCTGTGTTGTTCTCCAGCTCCCCTGTGATGTCATTGATGTCTCTGTGACATCACGGCTTTCCCTGTGTTGTCACCAGTCCCCAGTGATATTTCTGGTCCCCAATGATGTCATTGCTGTCTCTGTGATATCACCACTGTCCCCAACAGTAGCACCATGTTCCTGTGATGTCCCCAATGTCCCTGTGATGTCACTGATGTCCCTGTGACATCACGGCTTTCCATTTGTTGGCAACTATTGCCTATGATTTCACAGGTTCCTCTGTGATGTCACCACTGTCCCCTGTGATGTCACATATGTCCACAATGATATCACTGGTGTCTCTGTGTTGTCACCTCCATGCCCAGGGATGTCACGAATATCCCTGTGACATCACGGCTTTCCCATTGCTGTAAGCAGTCCCCTGTGATGTCACTGGTCTCCAATGATTTCATTGCTGTCCCAGCAGTGCCACCGTGTCCCTGTGATGTGACCAATGTCCCTGTGAAATCACCAGACCCCTTTGATGTCACCAATGTCCCTGTGACATCACTGCTGTCACTCTGTTGTCACTCTGATGTCACTGGTCTGCAATTATGTCCCTGCTGTCTCTGTGATGACATCACTGTCCCCTGTGATGTCACCAATGTCCTCGATGATGTCACTGGTACCTCTGTGATGTCACCCCTGGCCTTGTGAAGTCATCAATGTCCCCAGTTGTTTCACACGTGTCTCTGTGGTGTCACCACAGTCCCCTCTGATGTCACCGATAGCCCTGTGATGTCTGTCCTTTTGTTATCACCAGTTCCTTGTGAGGTCACCGGTCCCCAGTGATGTCATCGATGTCCCTGTAATGTCACCACTATCCCCTGTGATGTCTCCAGTATAACCAATGATGTCACTGGTCTCTCTGCGATGTCATCCCTTGCCTTGTGAAGTCACCCATGTCCCCTGTGATGTCACAGATGCCCCTGTTGATGTCACTGGTGTCTCTGTGGTGTCATCACTGTCCCCTGTGATGTCAACAATGTCCCCAATGATGTCCTGCTATCTCTGTGATGTCACTACTGTGCTGAGCCGTGGCACCACTGACCGATGGCAGTGATGTCCTTTGACATCACGGCTGTCCCTTTCTTGTCAACAGTCCCCTGTGACGTGACTGACCCCCAGTGATGTCACTGCTGTCTCTGTGATGTCACCACTGTCCTCAGCGGTGACTCCATGTCTTCATGAGGTCACCGATATCCCTGTGATGTCACCAGACTCCTTTGACTTCACCGAACTCCCTGTAACATCATGGCTGTCCCTTTGTTTTCACCAGTTCCCTGTGATGTCACTGGTCCTCAATGATGTCACTGCTGTCTCTGTGATTTCATCCCTGTTCCTGTGATGTCATCGATGTCCCTCTGACAACAAGGCTTAGCCTTTGTTCTCATTAGTCCAGTGAGATGTCACTGGCCCCCAGTGGTGTCACCCATGTCCCTGTGATGTCACCAATATCCTCAATGATGTCATTGTTGGTCCTGTAATTTCACCCCTGCCTTTGTGAAGTCACCAATGTCCTATTTGATGTCACTAATTTCCCTGTGACATCACACCTTTCATTGTCACCAGTCCCCTGTGATGTCACTGGTCCCCAGTGATGTCACTGCTGTCCCTGTGGTGTCACCACTGTCTCCAGCAGGGGCACCATTTCCCTGTGATGTCACCAATGTCCCTCTGATGTCACCAGACCCCTGTGACATCACTGTTATGTCTGTGACATTACAGCTATCCTTTCATTGTCACCAGACACCTGTGATGTCACTGGTCCCCAATGATGTCAATGCTGTCCCTGTGATGTCACTATTGTCCCCTGTGATGTCAGCAATGTCCTCGATCAAGGCACTGG
>NW_020958198.1:27675-28948 GCF_003031625.1 Empidonax traillii | reverse complement strand
GAGCTTTGGGATGCAAGAGGGTCAGGGTGCAAAGGATTTGGACACAAAGACAAGGGGCAAAGGGGATTAGTAGCACTTAATTATTGACCAACTTAACAGTTAGCAAGTGATTCAATAGCATTTGCTACAATTTTAAACAGTAACCGAATTATAGATTCCCAATAACAACACTCACACCACAGTCAATTCACACCCACACGCAGGCACAGATGTGTGGACACATCAAGATCTGGGTATGTAAAGGTCCCTCTCCAAAATTCTCCTGGTTGTTAGTGAAACACCCCCACACATCCCTTTGTGTTTCCCAACAGACAAGGTTCCAGGAGGCCCTACAGTGTCATAATGGCCCCTTCATTCCATGAGTTTCCTTGGCTGCAGCATCAGAAAAATGACTGAGGGTTATCAAATATTGGAACAGAATATCCAGGAAAGTGGTTGAGTCACCACAGAATCACAGAATCACAGAATTGTTAAGGATGGAAAACATCTCTGAGATCATGAAGTCCAACCATTAACCCAACACGGGCATTTTCACCACTGAACCGTGTCCCCAAGTGCCACAGCTCAATGTTTTCTGAACACTTCCAGGGATGGTGACTGTAAGATTCCAGGTTTGAGTTTTGAGCTCCTCAAAGGGGTTTTCCTTTAAAAAAAAGACAAACCATTAAAAATATCCATCCTCCAGATATTTGAAAATGGACTTCAGTTCTTTAAGTACCTTGAGGGAGCACAGTGGAAAAGATGCAACACACTTTTGACCTCTCAGGAGGTCAAAAAACACACTTTTCCTGGTAAACTTTAGAAAAGAAGGGAGCTTGGCACAAGGTGAAAGGGCAACATTCCACCAGAACAGAGCATTCCCCAAAGCACTGACTGAGCACAGGCCAACCCAGACAGGTCAGCAAAAACCCAACTCATCCAGTTTTAAGTTTCCTAAAATATTATGAGGGATTGAGAGAATAAGAAGAAGTAAGGAAAGAGAGAGAAGTGCAGCTCCCACCCGCAGTCTGGTGCCAGTGCAGCTTCCCCGTGCCCAGATGGAGGGTCCAACCACGCCATGGCCGCCTGGGGCTCCTTTGATTTGCTCTGCCCCCTGTGCCCACCCCCAGGGTGACTTGTGGCCCACTGGCCACTCTGGGGCTCCAGGAGGGTGAGGGGCAGAGCTGCTGGTGTGCTGGAGCCAGTGTGGGGCTGGGTTAGGGGCTCCAGGCTGTGGGATGGGGCAGTGCTCCCGGGCTGCTTTGGACTGACAGCAGCTCCAGGGCTGCCCAAG
>NW_020958198.1:22473-25527 GCF_003031625.1 Empidonax traillii | reverse complement strand
TCCCAAGGGCTCAGGGTTGGGGCTGCTCCTGTTTAACATCGTTCTTGGTGATCTGGATGAGGGGATCGAGTGCCCCCTCAGGAAATTGGTGGATCCCATGAAGTTGGGTGTGAGTGTGGATCTGCTGCAGGGCAGGAAGGCTCTGCAGAGGGATCTGGACAGGCTGCATCAATCAGGCCAAGTGTCAGAGCCTGCACTTGGGTCACAATAACCCCCTGGAACGCTCCAGGCTGGGGGCAGAGGGGCTTGAGAGCTGCTCAGCAGGAAGGGACTTGGGGGTGCTGCTTGACAGTGCCTGGATATGAGCCAGAGTGTGCCCAGGGGGGCAAGAAGGCCAAGGGCACCCTGGCCTTTGTGGAGAACAGGGTGGCCAGCAGGAGCAGGGCAGTGATTGTCCCTCTGTGCTGGGCACTGGGGAGGTCCCACCTTGAGTGCTGTGTCCAGTTCTGGCCCCTGATATTGCTGATATTAATGTAAAAACAGGTAAAAAGCAAGCAGGTCACAAAAAGACATCTTTATTTATGGATTTGTTAATACAATATATTCACTTTGAATACACTTCTGAGATCTAATTAAACACAGAAGAACTGAAGACTTAGAAGGAAATTATTCCCAGGGGCTTGTCTGGTTAAGATGCCATCACTGAGAAGAGAGTGTGGAGGAATGAGCAGACAAGGACACCATCCCTGGGGCTGGGGAAGCAGGAACTCAGAGTCACTGGTTCCAGGTGGCAAATGGACTGTGGGATGTTTCTGTGAGAGCCCATATAGCTGTGCTGCTTTCAGGGGGAGTCCAGTTACATTTTTTCCCCATGGTCAGTGCAGGGCTGTGTTTTGGATTTGTGCTGAACACAGGGTTGATAATCACAGAGTCACAGAATATGGTGAGTTGGAAGGGACCTCCAAGGATCATCCAGTCCAACCCTTAGCCCTTGTGATGGTTTGGACTTGGCTCTCTGCCAAATGCATGAACTCACAGTAATAACCCCTTATCCTGCCTTTCTTTTCTTACGGCAAAAGAAAAAAAATCTATAAAAATTGAAGAAACCAAAATCAAGCTAGCTATATAAAAATATATATTTTACTTATATTGCAGTTATATCCAATTAAAATGTTATGTACACAGTGAAGGGAATCTAAACACTCCCCAGAGGGAAAGGGGAAAAAGGGACAAAAAGGGACAAAAAGAGGATATACAGATATACACAATCCAACCCAAGAACCAGCAAAATAACTAGCAAAACAAATCTCATCCCATCCCTCAGAAAAGCAAGATTGGCAGACATGGCCAGCACTGTCCAGTCTCCCACGTGGCAGACCAGCGGTCGCTGCAGGCTCAGCCTCCAGATAAGCGAGACCAACGCAGTGACCACTGCTCCTGAACCTCATGGGAAGAGAAGAGAACAAAATTCTCTCCTCCCTTCTTATTTGTACCCTGGTCTATGTAAAAATCCTATGGAATACTGGGAACATGGCCACTTCCTGGTTACAAACTGGTCACCAAGGAAGGCCTAGATTAAAACTACCCTTAGCCCTGCACAGGACCATCCCCAAGGCTCACACCATGAGCCTGAGAGGATCATCCAAACACTCCTTGAGCTCTGTCAGCCTTGGTGCTGTGCCCACTGCCCTGGGGAGCCTGTTCAGTGCCAACCACCCTCTGGGGGAAGAACCTTTTTCCAAGATCCAGCCAAACCCTGCCCTGACACAACTCCAGCCATTCCCTCAGTCCTGTCCCTGGTCCCCCCAGAGCAGAGCTCAGGGCCTGCCCCTCCTCTGCCCCTGCCCAGGATATTGTGACTGCAGTGAGGTCTCCCCTCAGTCTCCTCTTCTCCAGATGAATACATCAAGTGCCCTCAGTGTCCTCACTCGCCTTCCCCTCCAGGCCCTTCCCCATCCTCGTGGCCTCCTTTGGACACTCTCCAATGGCTCAATCTCTCCCTTCCATTGTGTCCCCCCAAACTGCCCCAATCTTGCAGCTGAGGCCGCCCCAGGGCAGAGCAGAGCGGTAACATGGAAAGCACAGAAACTCGTGGCATCAAGGGGTCACTGTGACACTGTGGGAACTCATGGAATGAAGGGGCCATGGGGACACTGCAGGGCCTCCTGGAACCTTGTCTGTTGGGAAACACAAAGGGATGTGTGGGAGTGTTTCAGTGACAACCAGGAGAATTTTGGAGAGGGACCTTTACACACCCAGATCTTGGTGTGTTCACACATCTCTGCCTGGGTGTGGGTGTTGTTGCCTTAAGAGACCATGGAGAAAAAGACTCCAGACCAATTTAGGTAGGAGATAAGATAAAGAGACCTGGTCCTTTAATGAGTTGTTAGGCCTAGAGGAACACATACCATGTGTGCCCCCCCCAGACAGGGGTTCTAGGATTTTATAATAAGGTCCATCCAATCCCAGGTTTATGCAGCCCTGGTTCTGCCCCATTCTGCCCCCTGACACACCCCTTCAGGAACTGGGTTTGGTGCCTTTGGGACCCCTTCTTCCTCATCTTCATCTTCTTCACAGCACACACAACCCTGGGAGTTCCTAAAGAGTTCTGCCTAGAAGGTCACTGTGTCTGGCTGATATCTTCTGGTCCAGGCCTTGGGATGTTTTTCTACAATTGTACCTTGAAAAGAAGACTAAAAATGGAGTTTAAAGGGATTGATATGGAATGGGATAGTAGGGTTGGGTATGTGTAACTACTCTGTTAAGTGTAAGGGATAAATTATAGCTTCATTAAAATATATTCACTACACAACTAGTTCTAAAATCTACAAAAGGTAAAAAAAAAACCCAAAAAGGTCTGAGACATCTGTGTGAATTGACTGTGGTGTGAGTGTTGTTATTGTGAATCTAGAATTCAGTCTCTTTTTACTTGTAGTAAATGCTACTGAATCCCTTGATAACTGTTAAAGTGGAGAATGATTAAATGCTCCTAATCTCTTTTGCCCCCTTATCTCGGGATCCAAACCCTTTGCACCCTGACCCTCTTGCATCCCAAGGCTCTGTGGAAATCATTCCCTTCATTTAAAAAAAAAAAAAAAAAAAAAAAAAAAAAAA
>NW_020958198.1:14714-16447 GCF_003031625.1 Empidonax traillii | reverse complement strand
CTCGGGGGGCTCCTTAAGTCTTCAAGGGCCTGCAGGATTTTCAGAGCAATTGGGGGTTTGCTTTTGGTTTTGCATCTCTGAGAGGTTTGTGCAGCCATGGCCTCCAATTATCTGCTGTAACGAGTCCCTTGAGAGCCCCAGACAGTGACAACCCTCAGTGGGTCATTAATGCTTCAAGGCACTCAGGGTACTTTTTTTGACACTGAATCTGTGAGAGGTTTGTTCAATCATGGTCTCCAATTATCTGCTTTAATTAGTCCCTGGAGAGAATGTCAGTTGTGACACCCACTGAGGCTCATTAATGTTTTAAGGCACTCAAGGTTTATTAAGACACTTCTTTTTGACACTGAGTCTCTGAGAGGTTTGTTCAGTCCTGGCCTCCAATTATCTGCTCTAATGGGTCCCTTGAGAGCCTTTGTCAGGAATGACCCTCAGTGGGGCTTGTTAAAGCTTCAAGGTACCACAGATTTGTTAAAGTACTTTGCCTTTTCTTTTGATTCTGAGTTTTGAAGAGGTTTTGCAATAATTGATTCCAATTCTCTGCTTTAATTAGTCCCTGGAGAGACTTTGTCAGTAGTGACACTCAGTGGGGCTCATTAATGCTTCAAGGTACTCAAGGGTTTTGAAGGAACTCTTCCTTTTGAAAGTGAGTTTTTGAGAGGTTTTTTCAGTTATGGCTTCCAATTATCTGCTTTAATGAGTCCCTTGGGATTCTCAGTCAGTTGTGAAACTCAGTGGGATTCATTGATGCTTCAAGGCACTCAAAACAAATTTTTTAAGAGACTTCTTTTTGTCACTGAGTCTTTGAGATTTTTGTTCAGTCCTGGCCTCCAATTATCTGCTCTAATGAGAGTCTTTGTCAGGAATGGCCCTCAGAGGGGCTTGTTAAAGCTTCAAGGTACCACAGGTTTCTTAAGGTACTTTGCCTTTGAGTTTTGAAGAGGTTTGTGCAATCATGGCCTCCAATTATCTACTTTAATTAGTCCCTAGAGAGACTTTCTCAGTAGTGACACCCATTGGGGCTCATTAATGCTTCAAGGTACTCAAGGGTTTTGAAGAAACTTTTCCTTTGGAAAGTGACTCTTTGAGAGGTTTGTTCAGTCATGGTCTCCATTTCTCTCCTCCACTGAGTCCATGAGGAGCCTGTTTTGGGAATGGCCCTCAGGGGGACCCATTAATATTTCCAGATACTTTGGGTTTTCCATCTTACTTTCCCTTATGGACAGGTTTGTACAATCTCCCCTCAGTCCCTGAGGTTCAAGGACTCAGCACCAAAAGCCCCCCGGGGCTCACTCCGATAAAGCAAGTCCTGACAAACCATGGCCCTTCCTGTGATTTCCCTCTGGTGTGGACAGTAAATTAGGAATGTTGTCTCATGGAATCAGGAGACCATTGTGACACTGCCCAGAGCCTTTGTGTGCCTGCACTCCTGGCCTGCAAGGATCTGCTCTCAGGAGTCCCTGGGGAGGCTTTGTCAGTGCCTGCCCTCAGTGGGGCCCAGCAATGCTTCAAGGCACTGGGAGTTTGGCATCTGACTTTCTGAGCAGCTTCTTCAATCTTCTCTCAGTACCTCAGGATGATGGATTTGTCTCTAAACACACTGTGGGGCTCATTAAAATACATAAAACCAAATTTTTTTTTTTTCTTTAATTGTCTTCGTGTCTTCAAGTCTTCAACAACTAATTGGAGTTATTTTGTAGTTTAGCTGAGGAGGAAGATTTTAAAGTGGAAGT
>NW_020958198.1:6716-8453 GCF_003031625.1 Empidonax traillii | reverse complement strand
ACTGGGCTGCTCCACCACTGAATTCCAGAATCAAATCACTTCTAATTTTCTCCTGAAGAACCATAAGAATGTGTGTTGTGTCCTGAGCATTTATCTGGAATTGTGGGATAATAGAAAAGGTTTTGGTGTCAGGGATGCTGAGAAGGTTGGGCAGTGTCACTGGGAGACCTCTCCCAAACCCTTGCAAAGGCCAGAGCCACCCCAGAGGTTCCTGGGGCCTTGGCAAAGGCAGACATGGAACCAGTCTGCAAACAGGGCAGCAAGGAGGCTTGGCAGAGTTCCAGACTGCTCAGGTTCAGCAGGGAAGGGCACATGGCAAGTCCTCCTGCAGCCATTGCCAGGCATGGGAAGGACAAGGCAGGGATTGCAGAACCCTTGTGGGAGGGAGAAAAAGGGGATGTTGTGTGCCCAGACTTCATCAGGGCCTTTGACATGGTCTCCTGTTGTCTCCTTAGAGCCAGATTGGTGACAGTTGGACTGGACAAGTGAAACATGTGATGGGTGGGAAGCTGAAGGGTTCAAAAGTCATTGAACTAAGTCCTCTTGGCAGCAACTCCCGGGTGACATCCATCAGCCCTTGACCATTCCTATGGAACATTTTTATTGTGTCTCTGACTGATGGGATGAAATGCACTTTCCACTCCTTTGGGGATGATGCCAAGTTGCAGCAAGTCTGAGAAATCTCATCTAGGTAATGGTGATTGAACAAAAGATCTGGTCAAGGAGACTGAGCTGGATAAACTTGTCTTGCCATCAGGTGCCCACCAAGGCACAAGACAGCGAAGAAAAATCTCATGGGTCAGAGGAAAGGCAATTCAAAAGTGGACAAAAATACCAAACAAGACCAAACACAACCAAAACAAACCTAGAGTGAGAGAATGTGTGTAATTTGAAGGGACCCCAAAGGATCATCCAGTCCAACCCTCAGCTCTGCAAAGGACCATCCCCAAGGCTCACACCATGAGCCCGAGAGGATCATCCGAAAACTTACTGAGCTCTGTCAGCCTTGGTGCTGTGCCCACTGTCCTGGGGAGCCTGTTCAGTGCCAACCACCCTCTGGGGGAAGAACCTTTTTCCAAGATCCAGCCTAACCCTGCCCTGACACAACTCCAGGCCATTCCCTCAGTCCTGTCCCTGGTCCCCACAGAGCAGAGCTCAGGGCCTGCCCCTCCTCTGCCCCTGCCCAGGAAGTTGTGACTGCAGTGAGGTCTCCCCTCAGTCTCCTCCAGCTGAACACACCAAGTGCCCTCAGTGTCCTCACACACCTTCCCCTCCAGGCCTTTCCCCATCCTCGTGGCCTCCTTTGGACACTCTCCAATGGCTCAATCTCTCCCTTCCATTGTGTCCCCCCAAACTGCCCCAATGTTGAGGTGAGGCCACCCCAGGGCAGAGCAGAGCGGTAACATAGAAAGCACAGAAACTCGTGGCATCAAGGGGTCACTGTGACACTGTGGGAACTCATGGAATGAAGGGGCCATTGGGACACTGCAGGGCCTGGTGGAACCTTGTCTGTTGGGAAACACAAAGGGATGTGTGGGAGTGTTTCAGTGACAACCAGGAGAATTTTGGAGAGGGACCTTTACACACCCAGATCATGATGTGCCAACACATCTCTGCCTGGGTGTGGGTGTGAATTGACTGTGGTGTGAGCATTGTTATTGTGAATCTATAATTCAGTCACCGTTCATTTGAAGTAAATGCTATTGAATTCTTTGATAACCGTTCAACTGAGGAATG
>NW_020958198.1:0-1503 GCF_003031625.1 Empidonax traillii | reverse complement strand
CACAGTCAGTCTCCATTCTCCATCAGATTTACATACAGGCCAAATGGGGCTGTTGGAGGGTGAGTGAGTCTCACTGACCAACCCTCAGCTCTCCAGCTTTCAAATCATCTCATGGATGGGGATCACAGCATCTCGGTTTGTTCGGTACTGTCGTCCATGTACTGTTGGAGAGGCTGCCGCCACTTGCTGCTCTTCAACTTGCAATAATCCCACAACAGAAGGATTTTCTGAGAGGCCAGGCAGGGTAGACAATTGTTTGGAGTTTTCTGCAGTCACTGTGGCTACACCAAAAGCCCATCAGTACCCCTTTGGGTCTTGAAGGATCCTCTTCTGAGGAAATCCAGTCCAAGGATGCAAGGGGCTTCTGGCCCTGTCACAATTGGATGCTTTTCCCATTGCTCTCCTGTCAAATTTACTTTGGTCTCTACCACTGATAATTCCTGACGTCTTGCTGTCCCTTCAGAAATCCAGAGAGGCTCTGTGCTTTTATGCCCCAATGGTATCCAGGTACACTGTGCACCAGTATCTCCTAAAGCTCGGTATCTCTGAGGATCCGATGTGCCAGGCCATCAAACCCACAGAGTCCAGTAAACCCTATTATCCTTCTCGTCCCTCTCCTTCTCCTGGCCAAAGGCAGGGCCCCTCTCTTGGTCCTGGTCAGAGCATTCACTGCCTGATCTTTGCTTTGCCTCATCAGAGGCCTTTTTGTCATCTCGGAAACGGACCTCAATCTTCTTGCGTCTTGGGGATCATGGTTTCCTTTCCAGGACATCTGCATCAACTACACAGATGACTTTTTTATTAGCCTTCCTTCGTCTTAATTCTCTCACTCGGGCTTTGAGCTTGGAAATAGGTTCGCCATCCCATTTTCTCATGTCTTCTCCCTGGGCACACAGATAAGAGCACAGTCCATGACGTGATCTACGTGTAGGGCTTTCTCTCCTCCTGCGTGTGAAGGAAGGAGATTGTGAGTGAGACCAGGACCAAGATCTGTAAGGCTTGAGTAACTTGGTTTGCAGAAAAAATACTTTATGATTTTAAAAACATGTCATCCTAATACTTTTCATGTTTTCCCACAGTGTTTGTGCCATTTTCCTGTGAGTTTTTTCTGTCTCAAAGAGGTGCCATTCAAAATTTCCAAGATAACAAAGTTTGCCTGAGAGAAAAGTCACCATGTTTTCTAATCTACCGGCTTCATAATATAAATATACAGAAAAATTAAATATTCTTATTTAAACCCAAAAGAAATCACTGAGATACCCACCTTCATTTGAATTGAATGCTTGAACTCAAAGCAACCATTGACATGCAGATTATCCACAGAGCAGCAATGCCTGCTTGTCCCCAAATGTTGTCAAAGATGCAGCCTCCTCTTCTGAACTCTCAGGTGTCTCCCTGCTCCAAAGATCTGGGCTGGAGCCCAGGCCAGGCCGGCTTTGCTGCCAGGAACCTGCCAGAGCCCTTCTTAGGTGGTGCCAATCTGCCAGGCAGCGTTTCCCAAAG
>NW_020958197.1:31844-33049 GCF_003031625.1 Empidonax traillii | reverse complement strand
CACATAGTTTTATAAGTACTATAAGTTATAGGTCCCAAGATGGCTACGGGTGTCTTTTTAAGAACAAAGAAAAATGAGTGGCAAGAAGAAGGTGGAGTTTGTTAAAGTAAACTATTGCCCTGTTATCTGTTAATGTCCAATTATAAAGGTATTTGTAATGGATGTTTACAGCTGGACAGTAGCCTGTATCCAATTGTATTTTTCTTGTCACGAGACCCGGAGTACGGATGCTATAAAACCTCTGAGCTATCCTAATAAAGCAGACATATTTGAGATCTCATAGGTCGTGAATGTATGTCTCAGGTGCCTCCCCGTCAAAAAGTCACAAGCCCACGTTTACTTTGCCCTGAGGACACTCCAGCATGTCTGCTCCGTCCCTGCCCTGCCTTCTGGCCTGTCCCTTTCCCTGCCCAGCAGGAAAGCAGCCTGGCTGGGCAGCATTTCCCCTGGGCAGGCAGGAAGGGCTCTGCAGGCAGGAGCGGCACTGCCCTCCAACAGAGGCCCTTCTGCCCTTTGCCAAAGCACAGAGCACAGCTGGGCACTGGGATGCAGCCTTGGCACCCACAGCTCCACGGCTCACCCTCTGAGCTGCCTGCACAGCTTCAGGGAGCACCAGAGAAAGAAATGCTCTCACTCACAGCAGTCCAAGCTGGGCAGAGGGGACAGGAGCATCGAATCTTTCCCCAGAAAGGGGACTAGGACAATCAGACACTGTCAGTGGAGTTTCCCCTGGTGAGAATGTGGGATTTCCTATCCTTCAGAAAAGTGTCTTCCTCCTTCTCTCATGATTTCCCCCATGATTGTTTTGGGAACAGCCTAAGCACGGGGCTGGTGCTGGCTCAGGGAATTTGTGTCACCTGCAATCATCACTTCTTTCTTGTCCCAGATACATTTGGTGTCCCTGACATACTAAACCACTTGTGGGATTTTGCCCCAGTGTCTGAAATCTCCTGTAGTGCCACCAGGACACACATGCACTTTGTTTTCAGCAGTTGCTTTGTAGATCAGTCTTCCCTTTCTTGTTGATTAAGCAAGGAGGAAATGAGAGATAGTTGGTCATCCCTTTGTAGCCCTTGAACATTGCTTGCTGGAGTCATAGTTTAAGCTGAACAGTATTATGATTACTGGACTTGCAAAAAATCCCCAAGTGGATTTTGGACAGGGAGGAGAAGGACAGATAACTGAAATCAGGAGGTGACCCTGCA
>NW_020958197.1:25987-29222 GCF_003031625.1 Empidonax traillii | reverse complement strand
GGGGGGCTGCAGAAAGAGCTTTCTCTGGGCCAGGGATTCCTCTGGGCAGGCACAGAAATGCTGCCTTGCTCTTCTGCAGGCACATCCCTTTGCCCAGGGCAGTGTGTCCAGGCTGCCTTGGCCACTTGCAGATCCCAGCCTGGGATCCCTGCAGGGCCCTGAGCTGGAGGGGCTGCTCTGCAGAGGGAGCGGCTGTGGCACCCTGGGCTGAGCCTGCACTGGCCATGCTGCTCAGGCTGGCAAGCAGAGCCAGCAGGATGGGCATCACTGCTGCTGAACCCCTTCCCAACTCTTCAGAAGCCTCAGGAGCCATGGACAAGGCAGGGCAGGATTATGGGGTGTCTCCAATGGCACAAAAGAATCAAGGGGTCGCTGGGACACTGCAGGGCCTCAAGGAACCAAAGGATCGCTGGGACATTGTGTGATGAAAAAGGGAATAGAATACGGAGGGGGAGAATGTCATGGTTTCAGGAGAGTTTTTTCATGGTAGAAAAGTAATCCTGGAACAGTGCAGAACTTATGGAATCAAGGTTCCATTGGGACACTGGGAATATCATGGAACCAGGGAACTCTGTGACAGTCCAAGGCCTCCTGGAAGCCAAAGGCCATTGTGACACTGCAGGGCCTCCTGGAGCCAAAGGAACCCAAGGACACTGTGGAATCTCATGGAATCAAAGGGGCTTTTATGACATGTGGGGTTCATGGAACCAAAGGACCCTGTAACAGTGACTGGGGTGACATCAGACTGTGACCTGTCACTGCTGGGGTTCCACAGGGCTCCATCTTGGGCCCTGTGCTCTCCAACATCTCCATCAATGACTTGGACTCAGCCCTGGAAGGGACACTGAGATAGTTTGCAGGGCAACCCAAACTGGGAAGAGCTGCTGAGCCCCTGCAAGGCAGGAAGGCCCTGGCAGAGACCTGGACAGATCCGAGGGCTGGGAATCACCAACCATGGGAAGTTCAACAGGGGAAAGGGCCAGATTGTGCCCTGGGATGGGGCAACCCCGGCTGGACGGACACACTGGGAATGAAAAGGCTGGGAAGCAGAGCTGGGAAAAGACCCTGGGGGTGCTGGTGGGTGCCAGTTGTCCCTGAGTCAGCAGTGCCCTGGCAGCCAGGAGGGACATCCCTGTGCTGGGGGCAGCAGGGAGGGGATTGTCCCGCTCTGCTCTGCCCTGGGGCGGCCTCACCTCAACATTGGGGAAGTTTAGGGGGGACACAATGGAAGGGAGAGATTGAGCCATTGGAGAGTGTCCAAAGGAGGCAGCAAAGATGGGGAAGGACCTGGAGGGGAAGGTGTGTGAGGACACTGAGGGCACTTGGTGTGTTCAGCTGGAGAAGAGAAGACTGAGGGAAGACCTCACTGCAGTCACAACTTTCTGGGCAGGGGCAGAGGAGGGGCAGGACTGAGCTTTGCTCTAGGAGGACCAGGGACAGGACTGAGGGAATGGTCTGGAGTTGTGTCAGGGCAGGGTTGGTTGGATTTTATAAAAATGTTCTTCCCCCAGAGGGTGGTTGGCACTGAACAGGCTCCCCAGGGCAGTGGGCACAGCACTAAGGCTGACAGAGCTCAAGAAGTGTTTGGATGATCCTCTCAGGCTCATGGTGTGACCCTTGGGGATGGTCCTGTGCAGGGCTGAGAGTTGGACTGGATGGTCCTTGGGGGTCCCTTCCAACTCAGCACATTCTGTGACTCTGTGATTATCAACCCTGTGTTCAGCACAAATCCAAAACACAGCCCTGCACTGGCCAAGGGGAAGAAATTCAACTGGACTCCCCCTAAAACCAGCACAGCCATTGTGGGCTCTCACAGAAACATCCCACAGTCCATTTGTCACCTGGAACCAGGGACTCTCAGTTCCTGCTTCCCCAGCCCAGGGATGGTGTCCTTGTCTGCTCATTCCTCCATACTCTCTTCTCAGTGATGGCATCTTAACCAGACAAGCCCCTGAGAATAATTTACTTCTGAGTCTTCAATTCTTCTGTGGTTAATTAGACAGATCTCAGAAGTGAATTCAAAGTGAATACATTGTATTAATAAGACCACAAATAAAGATGTCTTTTTTTGTGTCCTGCTTGCTTTTTACCTGTTTTTACATTGATATCAGCAATCCCCAGTCGATATTGATCCCAAGAACTTCCTAATTCACTCTGAATAGATATGAAAATCAGGAACCTTTATGTCTGACCATCCATCAGACTTTATCCCTATCCCCATCCCACCATTGCTTCATCCAACTCCTGGGACTCAAAGCAGCCTTGGGCCAATCTGAGCTTCCTCCACTGAAGGCTGGACCTGCAGGTTGCATCTCCTTGGCACCAACTCCCACCTGCTTGGCTTGGAGAAAGAGCTGCACGAGACACAGAGGGATGTTCATTTATTGCCAGCAAATAAAACCAGAGGAAGGCACAGCTCAGTAAAAAATCCCTTAATCCTCTGCAGTATACTAAGTCCACATTGGCTCCACTGAAGTCCACTTTGCACAGTAGATAGTCTGAGACCAATGGCAAACCTCTTCTGTGTCAAGCACAGATTCCAAGATCCCCCAAACACTCCCTGCCCTGGATTCTGTTCATATTTACCCTTTGCACACAGCGAGTCACACACTGAAGTCACAAGTTCCCACGATCCACAGAGGGAGGAAAAGGAGAAAGTGAAGGAATTCCTGTGCTGTGCAGAGCTAAATCTGTGTGGCTGGGCTGGCCCAAGGAGTGGTGGGGAATGGAGTTCCATCCAGGGGTGTTCCCAGGGCTCAACTCTGAGCTCAGGGCAGTTCAGTATCTTTGTCAATGATCTGCACAAGGGGATCAGGGCAGCCTCAGTCAGTTCACAGGGGACACCAAGCTGGGTGGGAGTGTTGATGTGCTGGAGGGTAGGAAGGCTCTGCAGAGGGATCTGGACAGGCTTCATTGATGGGCCCAGGACACTTAGGAAAGAGTCAACAAGGCCAAGTGCCAGAGCTCAAGAAGTTTTTGGATAGTAGTCTGAGGCTCATGGTGTGACCCTTGGGGATGGTCCTGTGCAGGGCTAAGGGCTGGACTGGATGATCCTTGGGAATCCCTTCCAACTCAGCATATTCTGTCATGCTGGGTTTGTTTGGGTTTGGTTTGTTTGTGTTTGATCTTTTTGCCCCCTTTTGAGTTGCCTTTCCTCTGACCCATGAGGTTTTTTTTCATTGTCTTTTGCCTTGGTGGGCCCCTGATGGCAAATCAAGTTTATCCAACTCAGTCA
>NW_020958197.1:20620-22536 GCF_003031625.1 Empidonax traillii | reverse complement strand
AGTGTATGTGGAGCAACACTGTGCCTGTGATGCAAAGTGCCTTTGCACAACAATATCTTATACAGCACCTGAACCATTCGAGTTCACTTCCCTTACAAGAATTAGACCTATTGGGCTCTGTAGCACCTGCTCAGTGGGCAAATGTGACCTCATACACCAACTGCAGCAGTGTTAGCCCTGAAGAACAACATGGAATGGAACAGGAGTAGCTGATTTTGGTGACCCTTGATACCTTTGGCTTCACAGACAGGGTGAACAACTAGCAGGGAGTGGATATCAAAATCTGAGTGGTAATTCTGATTACTGGAATTTTTCTGAGAGCAGTGCAGGGCAATTTAGTGTCAACACATCTGGAGGCTTTTTATTACCACCAGGATATTTCCTTATGTGTGGTAATCATGCATGGGAAGGTATCCCTTTTCATCCAGTGGGAGGTCCATGTTATATCGGAAAATTAACACTCTTTGCCCCCAGCCTAAGGAGGTGTGTAACGAAACACAACGTACGAAAGAAATCTTCATCACTTTGGTCCAGACTGTGATGATGATGTTAGAATTGGATCAGACACATGGACAATTGCATTAGCCATTTTTGTTCCTGGAGGAGCTGCCCCTTCTAATTATGCTAAATTGAAGTGCTCAGCATGCTGGAGTATTAAACAGTTTAACACAACATCCAATGTCATATCACAGCTCCTGACTGATGTAGATAGTGTACAACACACAGTTTTGCTGAACAGAGCAGCAGTTGACTTTTTATTGTTAGCACAAGGCCATGGGTAGCAGGAATTTGAAGGAATGTGTTGCATGAATTTGTCTGACCATTCACACAGCAAACACAAACAGTTGCAGACCTTACAGGAATGTTTAGATCATGTTACCTATGGTACATCACCAGTTACTGATTGGCTGAAAGAACTTGGATTGGGACCATGGCTTATGCAAACTGTACAGTGTTTGGCACCCGTTGTCTTTCTGCTTCAAGGAGAATGTATTTTTCTGCCATGTCTGGTGCAATGTTTTCACAACTTAATGGCTCAAACTGTGTCTGCTTTGTTTAAAGAAAAAGGGGGAAGTGTAGGGATTTATAGTGCTAATATAGATGATATGCTGCAGCTGTGAAAACATAACCTTATGCTGCTAAAATAGAGGATATGCTGCTGCTGTGAGAGCATAATCTTATGTTAATAACATAGAGGATGTGCTGCTGTGAGAAATAATCTTATGTTTCAATTGTGAAAACATGATCTGTTGTTCTGATGGTCTTCTGATGGTACCAGAATGTGAAAGATCTACCAGGAGAAGCAGTAGCAAAACTAGATATAGGAAAAAGGGTCTCAGTACCAGCTATCAGAGTGGGAAAGGACATAAAGAATGTTAAAGAAACAAAGCTGATAGAAGACTATTGCTAGAAAACTATATAAAACACTGCTGCTTGATTCAAATAAACAGCATTTCTGATCATCATACTGGTGTGTTGAGTCATCTGTGCTCACATGAAACCCCACACGAAGCCTTGCCATGATGATAATATTTCTTTTCTTATAAAGAGGAAAACTTTTCTGGGCCTGTGTGCAAGCAGAGCTCTAAGGAGAGCAGGTGGGAGATGGTGCCACCGGGCTGGAACATCCAGCTGCAGAGCTCTGAGGTGAAGTCTAATGCGAGAAGGGGGATGTCAGTCCAAGATGGGCCATGTCAGAACTGATAAGGTAGGGCAGTGAGGAGCAAGGTTGGTCATACAGGGTCAGTCTGGATCTCCTCAGGAGACACTCAGCATCAAAATCACTTGGAAAACACCTCTATCACCTCTCCTCGGAACTAAAAAATATATCCATCCTTGAATTAAAAAAAAAAAAAAAAAAAAAAAAAAAAAAAAAAAAAAAAAAAAAAAAAAAAAAAAAAAAAAAAAAAAAAAAA
>NW_020958197.1:16582-17643 GCF_003031625.1 Empidonax traillii | reverse complement strand
CCCAGTGCCTGTCCCTGCCTGTGCTCAAAGGGCTCCCACCCCCAGGACTGTGCTCAGAGAGCACTCAGGCCTTGCAGCCAGAAAGGGGCTCAGGAGGACAGTGTGGAAGTGGAAAGAGCAGCTCTGCAAAGCCCAAGCTCTGCTGCTCCCTGGCAGTGCTGCTGTGCTGGGATTCTTGTCCCCTTGCCCATTGCAAATCCCCCCTGTCCTGCAGTGTGCTGTCCTTTAGGAACAGCTGAGAAGAAGGGTCTTGGACAAAGAAGGCACTGCAGGGTCCTTTATTTTGTTTAAATACTCCGAGAGCACAATTCATCATTTTTACATCTCTGGGTAAATTTCAGTGAGTGGAAACTAAACTAGAAGGCAGATTTGTAATTATATTTAATGGCACAGAAAAGTACTGAAAGAAGAACCCGCAACTCAATAACCTCCCCAAAAAACCTGAGAAGGCAGGTCAGGCCATTAGTGAGCTTCATTCTGAATGCTATGTAGCAGAAACAAGGCAGTTTGATGCTTCTGAAAAGCATCCAGTTCTCATTTTCCTTATGGCATCCCTGAGCTCCTGGTTCCTCAGGCTGTAGATGAGGGGGTTCAGGGCTGGAGGCACCACCGAGTACAGAACTGACAGGGCCAGATCCAGGGATGGGGAGAAGATGGAGGGGGGCTTCAGATTGGAAAACATGCCAGTACTGAGGAACAGGGAGACCACAGCCAGGTGAGGGAGGCACATGGAAAAGGCTTTGTGCCGTCCCTGCTCAGAGGGGATCCTGAGCACAGCCCTGAAGATCTGCACATAGGAGAAAACTATGAAAATGAAACAACCAACCCATAAAAAGGTACTAAACACCATGAGCCAAAGTTCCCTGCGATATCCTGAGTGTGAGCAGGAGAGCTTGAGGATCTGAGGGATTTCACAGAAGAACTGGCCCAGGGCATTGCCCTGGCACAGGGGCAGGGAAAATGTATTGGCTGTGTGCAGCAGAGCAGTGAGAAACCCAGAGGCCCAGGCAGCTGCTGCCATGTGGGCACAAGCTCTGCTGCCCAGGAGGGTCCCGTAGTGC
>NW_020958197.1:12342-13629 GCF_003031625.1 Empidonax traillii | reverse complement strand
AGAGGAGCTGCTCAGCAGCAGAGCTGTGTCTTTGAAACTGTTCTTGGTTGCCAGGAGCTCCCTGTGTGCCAGGAGCCCAGCCCAGCTCAGCAGCACAGCAACAGCCCCAGGCATTTCATCAGCCTTGGGGGCTTTGGGGATGAGTCCCTGAACATCAGACCCTGAGGAGAGTTGCAGGAACCTCTTGAGAAACCAAAGTGAGATTCAAACTGTGAAGTTTCTTGTAGTTTTAATGAGTCCCACTGAGGGATGCAACTGAGAAAAGATCTTGTTAGAGCACAAATGTGGAAACTGTGATGACAGGTCAGAGAATCACAAAATCATCAAGGTTGGAAGAGGCCTTCAAGATCTTTTGGTCCAACTTTCAATCAGAACCAACATAACCACCCCTAAACCACATCCCAAAGTGCCATATGCAGATGCCATCTGAATACTTCCAGAGACTCCACCACCTCCCTGGGCTACTTGTTCCTACACCTGAACACTCCTTCATTGGAAAAAGTTGTTTGTAATATCTAATCTGAACCTCACCCAAGGCATCTTAAGGCCATTTCTTCTTCCTTTCACTACAAGCTTGGTAGAAGAGACCAACCCCCACTTAACTGAAATCATGGCTGGGATGGTTGTGGGCACCCTCTGGCTCAAATCCAGTCACTGTCAAGCAGCACCCCCAAGTCCCTTCCTGCTGAGCAGCTCTCAAGCCCCTCTGGCCCCAGCCTGGAGTGTTCCAGGTGCTTGTTGGGATCCAAGTGCAGAACCTGACACTTGGCCTGATTGATGCAACCTTTCCAGACCCCTCTGCAGAGCCTTCCTGCCCTGCAGCAGATCCACACTCACACCCAACTTCATGATATCTTTTGGTTTCCTGAGGGGGCACTCGATCCCCTCATCCAGATCACCAAGAACGATGTTAAACATGAGCAGCCCCAACCCTGAGCCCTTGGGAACCCCACTAGTAACCGGCCCCACCTGGATTTCCTTCCATCCCCCACCTCTCCCTGGGCCATCAGCCAGTTTTTCCCCCAGCAAACAGTTCCCTCGTCCAGGCCATGAGCAGCCAGTTTGTGCAGGAGATGCTGTGGCAGATGGGCTCAAAGACTTTCCTGAAGTCAGCACAGACACATCCCCAGCCTTTCCCTCAGCTGCTGAGGGGGTCATTTGTCACAGAAGGAGACCAGGTTGGTCAGGCAGGACCTGCCTTTCCCAACCCCACGCTGGCTGGGCCTGATCCCCTGGATGTCCTGCCCGTGCCATGGGATGGTGATGGGAGAAATAGAAACTTGGCTC
>NW_020958197.1:7702-11621 GCF_003031625.1 Empidonax traillii | reverse complement strand
TTCTGGGAAATGAAGTGTGTGGGACCTTGGTGCACATGAGCAGTGAAGAACCTTGGCAGGATTGGTTGAGAGGGTTACCTGTTGGGACGTGTTACAATTCAAAACTGCTACTGAAGCCTTTCTTCTCTCAGTAAAGCATTCTGTTACACACCATATTGGTGTCTCTTGGTCCATGCAAACTACTTATTTCTTATATTAATAATATTCCAACAGTTCTTTCCCCATCTTGGCTTTGGAAAAGGTTGGGGAAGGTTGGGAAAGGTGTTACTGGGGTGGTTTTGCCTGAGGTGTTTAACATGGGAGCGGGTCTGTCTTCACAATTCCCAAGAGAAGAGATGGCAAAAAGCTGCCCTGCAGGTTGTATTTGAAGGAACAGGAAAAGAGGTCGAGGGGAAGGGGTTTCCTTCCTGGAGGGCAGGGTTGTCGTTTGCTTGCAGGAGCCCCGCACTGGAATTGCCAGTCTGACTGCTAAATCTGAATCTGGACAAAGATTCCTGCCAGACAAAAGGTGGCTGTGACGTCATAATGAGGCCCAGGGAACATGGGTTGGGCTGCACTCTGGGGTGTGAGGCATTGGTTTTTTGGATGCCAGGGGTGGTTCTGGAATGGAGAGGGTAGGCCATGACATCACAAAGGGGCCCGTGGCACACAGGTGGGGCTTTACTTTGGGGGTGTAGGGTGTTGGTTCTTTGGTTTCCAGGGGCTATTCCAGAATGGAGAGGATGGGCTGGGACATCATAAAGGGGCACATGGGTGGGGCTGCATTCTGACCTTGTGTGGTGTTGGTTCTTTGGTTGCCAAGGGCTATTCCGGAACGGAGAGGGTAGGCTGTGACATCACAAAGGACCCTCAAGCACATGGGTTGGTTTAGTGGGCTGACCCTGGCTGGATTTAATTTCAAACACCCACTAAAAGCCACTACCTCCCCTTCCCTCTGCAACTCCACAGAGGAGAGAAAGAAACCAGCTGAGGATTCCTGAGTAGAGATAAGGGTGGGGAGAAAGTCGCTCACTAATGGGTAAAAACAGACTTAAAGTAGGGATAGTACTTAAATTTATTCCTAACAGGATAAAAGCCAAAGAGTGAGAAATAAAAGAGTCTTAAAAACACCTTCCCCCCACCCCTCCTTCCTTCTCAGCTCTCCCTCCTCCCCCCCAGCAGTGCAGGGGGATGAGGAAGGGGGTTGCAGTCAGGTGTTGAGTCCATCCCTCGGACAGCAGCTCTTCCCAATCTGCTGTCCTGTGGGTTACTCTTTCCTGGGGTGCAGGGGGGTCTCTGCACCCCAGTGCTGCCCCATGGGCTGCAGCAGCCTCAGCTCTGAGTCCTTCCCCTGCTCCTGTGGGGTCCCTCCTGCCCCTCCTTCTGCACTGCCCTTGCTGTCTGTCTTGTTATCCCATGTTCTCACTCTGCTCTTCCCTGGCTGAATTTTTTTTTCTGTGTAACTCTCCTGTCTTCTGAAATCTGGTATCCCAGAGGTGTTACTGTCACTCCCAAGTGGCTCAGCCTTGGCCAGTGGCAGGAACTACATCCTGAAGCTGCTGGCATTGGCTCTGTGGCACAGGGGAATCTTCTGGCAGCTTCTAACAGAAGTCACCCCTGTAACCTCTCTGCTACCAAAACCCAGCCACAGAAACCCACTGTCTTGTGCAGCTCTTTCTCCAAGCCAAGCAGGTGGGAGTTGGTGCCAAGGAGCTGAAACCTGCAGGTCCAGCCTTTAGTGGAGGAAGCTCAGATTGGCCCAAGGCTGCTTTGGGTCCCAGGAGTTGGATGAAGCAATGGTGGGATGGGGATAAGGATAAAGTCTGATGGATGGTCAGACATAAAGGTTCCTGATTTTCATATTTATTCAGAGTGATTTAGGAGGTGCTTGGGATCAATATTGACTGGGGATTGCTGATATCAATGTAAAAATAGGTAAAAAGCAAGCAGGACACAAAAAAAATCTTTATTTGTGGTTTTATTAATACAATGTATTCACTTTGAATTCACTTCTGAGATCTGTCTAATTAACCACAGAAGAATTGAAGACTGAGAAGTAAATTATTCCCAGGGGCTTGTCTGGTTAAGATGCCATCACAGAGAAGAGAGTGTGGAGGAATGAGCAGACAAGGACACCATCCCTGGGCTGGGAAAGAAGGAACTGAGAGTCCCTGGTTCCAGGTGACAAATGGACTGTGGGATGTTTCTGTGAGAGCCCATAATGGCTGTGCTGGTTTCAAGGGGAGTCCAGTTGAATTTCTTCCCCATGGCCAGTGCAGGGCTGTGTTTTGGATTTGTGCTGAACACAGGGTTGATAATCACAGAGTCACAGAATGTGCTGAGTTGGAAGGGACCCCCAAGGACCATCCAGTCCAACCCTCAGCCCTGCACAGGACCATCCCCAAGGGTCCCACCATGAGCCTGGGAGGATCATCCAAACACTTCTTGAGCTCTGTCAGCCTTGGTGCTGTGCCCACTGCCCTGGGGAGCCTGTTCAGTGCCAACCACCCTCTGGGGGAAGAACATTTTTCTAAAATCCAACCAACCCTGTCCTGAAACAACTCCAGGCCATTCCCTCAGTCCTGTCCCTGGTCCCCCCAGAGCAGAGCTCAGTCCTGCCCCTCCTCTGCCCCTGCCCAGGAAGTTGTGCCTGCAGTGAGGTCTCCCCTCAGTCTCCTCTTCTGCAGCTGAACACACCAAGTGCCCTCAGTGTCCTCACACGCCTTCAAATCCAGGCCCTTCCCCATCTTTGCTGCCTCCTTTGGACACTCTCCAATGGCTCAATCTCTCCCTTCCATTGTGTCCCCTTAAACTTCCCCAATATTGAGGTGAGGCCGCCCCAGGATAGAGCAGAGCGGGACAATCCCCTCCCTGATGCCCCCAGCACAGGGATGTCCCTCCTGGCTGCCAGGGCACTGCTGACTCAGGGACAACTGGCACCCACCAGCACCCCCAGGGCCCTTTCCCAGCTCTGCTTCCCAGCCTCTCATTCCCAGTGTGTCCGTCCAGCCGGGGTTGCCCCATCCCAGGGCACAAGCCGGCCCTTCCCCTGTTGAACTTCCCATGGTTGGTGATTCCCAGCCCTCGGATCTGTCCAGGTCTCTGCCAGGGCCTTCCTGCCTTGCAGGGGCTCAGCAGCTCTTCCCAGTCTTGGGTCCCCTGCAAACTTGCTCAGTGTCCCTTCCAGGGCTGAGTCCAAGTCACTGATGGAGATGTTGGAGAGCACAGGGCCCAGGATGGAGCCCTGTGGAACCCCAGCAGTGACAGGTCACAGTCTGATGTCACCCCAGTCACTGTTACAGGGTCCCTTTGGTTCCATGAACCCCACATGTCATAAGAGCCCGTTTGATTCCATGAGACTCCACAGTGTCCCTGGGTTCCTTTGGCTCCAGGAGGCCCTGCAGTGTCACAATGGCCTTTGGGTTCCAGGAGGCCCTGGAGTGTCACAGAGTTCCCTGGTTCCATGATATTCCCAGTGTCCCAATGGAACCTTGATTCCAGAAGTTCTGCACTGTTCCAGGTTTATTTTTCTACCATGAAAAAACTCTCCTGACACCATGACATTCTCCCCCTCTTTATTCTATTCCCTTTTTCATCACACAGTGTCCCAGGGATCCTTTGATTACTTGAGGCCCTGCAGTGTCCCAGCGACCCCTTGATTCTTTTGTGCCATTGGAGACACCCCATAATCCTGCCCTGCCTTGTCCATGGCTCCTGAGGCTTCTGAAGAGTTGGGAAGGGGTTCAGCAGTAGTGATGCCCATCCTGCTGGCTCTGCTTGCCAGCCTGAGCAGCATGGCCAGTGCAGGCTCAGCCCAGGGTGCCACAGCCCCTCCCTCTGCAGAGCAGCCCCTCCAGCTCAGGGCCCTGCAGGGATCCCAGGCTGGGATCTGCAAGTGGCCAAGGCAGCCTGGACACACTGCCCTGGGCAAAGGGATGTG
>NW_020958197.1:0-1814 GCF_003031625.1 Empidonax traillii | reverse complement strand
ACTAGAAAAAAACTCCAATTAGTTGTTGAAGATGTGAAGACAGGAAGACAATAAAAAAAAAAGAAAAACAAATTTGTCTTTCTGTATTTTAATGAGTCCCACGGTGTGTTTAGAGACAAGTCCATGATCCTGAGTTACTGAGAGAAGATTGAAGAAGCTACTCAAGAAGTCAGAAGCCAAACTGCCAGTGCCTTGAAGCATTGCTGGGCCCCACTGAGGGCAGGCACTGACAAAGCCTCCCCAGGGACTCCTGAGAGCAGATCCTTGCAGGCCAGGAGTGCAGGCAGACAATGGCTCTGGGCAGTGTCACAATGGTCCCCTGATTCCATAAGACAACACTCCTAATTTACAGTCTAGACTAGAGGGAAATCACAGGAAGGGCCATGGTTTGTCAGGACTTGCTTTATCTGAGTGATCCCCGGGGGGCTTTCGGTGCTGAGTCCTTGAGCCTCAGGGACTGAGGGGAGATTGTACAAACCTGTCCATAAGTGAAAGTCAGAAGGAAAACACAAAGTATCTGGAAACATTACTGGGTACCCTTAAAGGCCATTCCCAAAACAGGCTCCTCATGGACTCGGTGGAAGAGAGAATTGGAGGCCATGACTGAACAAACCTCTCAAAGACTCACTTTCAAAAGGAAAAATTCCTTCAAAACCCTTGAGTACCTTGAAGCATTAATGAGCCCCACTGAGTGTCACTACTGACAAAGTCTCCCCAGGGACTAATTAAAGCACAGAATTTGAAGCAATGATTGCACAAACTTCTTCAAAACTCAGAGTCAAAGGAAAAGACAAAGTACCTTAACAAACCTGTGGTACGTTGAAGCTTTAACAAGCCCCACTGAGGGCCATTCCTGACAAAGGCTCTCAAGGGACTCATTAGAGCAGATAATTGGAGGCCATGGCTGCACAAACCTCTCAAAGACTCAGTGTCAAAAAGAAGTGTCTTAATAAAAATACCCTGAGTGCCTTGAAGCATCAATGAGCCCCTCTGAGTGTCCCAACTGACAGAGTCTCTCAGGGGACTCATTAAAGCAGATAATTGGAAGCCATAACTGAACAAACCTGTCAAAAACTCACTTTCAAAAGGAAGAGTTCTTTCAAAACCCTTGAGTACCTTGAAGTATTAATGAGCTCCACTGAGTGTCACTACTGACAAAGTATCCCCAGGGATTAATTAAAGCAGAGAATTTGAAGCAATGATTGCACAAACCTCTTCAAAACTCAGAGTCAAAGGAAAAGGCAAAGTACCTTAACAAACCTGTGGTACCTTGAAGCTTTAACAAGCCCACTGAGGGCCATTCCTGACAAAGGCTCTCAAGGGACTCATTAGAGCAGATAATTAGAGACCAGGACTGAACAAACCTCTCAAAGACTCAGTGTCAAAAAAAGTGTCTTAATAAACCTTGAGTGCCTTGAAACATTAATGAGCCCACTGAGTGTCCCAACTGACAGTCTCTCTCAGGGGACTCATTAAAGCAGGTCATTGGAGGCCATGACTGAACAAACCTCTCAGCGACTCAGTGTCAAAAAAAGCACCTTAATAAACCCTGAGTGCCTTGAAGCATTAATGACCCACTGAAGGTTGTCACTGTCTGGGGCTCTCAAGGGACTCATTACAGCAGATAATTGGAGGCCATGGCTGCACAAACCTCTCAGAGATGCAGAACCAAAAGCAAACCCCCAATTGCTCTGAAAATCCTGCAGGCCCTTGAAGCCTTAAGGAGCCCCCCGAGGGCCCCTCCTGACAAAGCCTCCCCAGGGACTCTGCAGCAGCTCCTTGGAGGCCCTGAGTGCAGGGAGCCAAAGGCTCTG
>NW_020958196.1:15440-16486 GCF_003031625.1 Empidonax traillii | reverse complement strand
CAGCCCGGCCGTGCCCACGGCCATTGCCCCCGGCTCTGCAGCCCCACAAGGGGCAGAGCACAGAGCCCAGGCAGTCACACATCCCCTGGGCACCAGAGGGATGCAGGCTCACCTCTCAGGGCTCCTGTTACTGCCATCTGGAACAAGGAAGAATAGCCCCGAGGAGAAAAAGAAGTCCCAAACTCATGTTTTGTCCACCGGGACATCAAATTCCCTTTGGGTTTTTGGGGTTTTCTTGTTTTTCTCAGCAATATTTCTCAAGGATAAACCCACATGAAATGAACAAGTAATGACGATGACATGGTAATTTCTTCGAGGAAGGAACTGTGAATTCTTTTTCTCCTTTAGAGAAGAACCTCTCCCAGTGTTAGGTTTGAAATTTCAAGTATCCTGCTGTTATCAATTGTCAGGAGACTGGAGCAAAGGCAGATGCCTGACATGTACAGCCCCAGGTCACCCCTCACCTGTTGCCCAGCTCTGGATAGCTCTTAATTCTTTGCCCAGTTTTTCTATGAGTTGGGTTTTTTTTCCATTGTCAAGTTCTGCTTTTGAGTCCTACTAAAATCTAGTCCCTGGTTCTTAGCTGCAGGTTCTTTGATTCCATTCCCAGCAAATTTCTTTTGTTCAGATACATCCTACCCTGTATTTACCTTCCCTCTACCAACTGTTGTTTGTGTGGAAATGCGTGTTGTCCTCGGGTACAATGCACGGTTGGCTTATGCAGCAGTGAGATGAACATCGCAGGAGTTGAACAGTCACGGCTCAAGGAGTAAATACAAGAAGTAACAGCACAATGGGAAAGGTTATCCCAACATGTCCTCCAGTGCTGGTTCATTCTTTAATCATTGCTTTTCCTTTTTTTTTTTATGAATTTCAGAATTCCTCTAGGACACCACACACCTCACATTGTGTTTTTTGATTCTGGTTGGATTTTAAACACTTACTGAAAACCGTTTCCCCCACACCTTCTTCCTCTGCTTTCTCAGAGAAGAGAGGTAAAAAAAAGCAGTTAGAGACTTTTTGAGTAGAGATAAGAACTGGGAGAC
>NW_020958196.1:7723-9290 GCF_003031625.1 Empidonax traillii | reverse complement strand
CCTCTCCCAGTGTTAGGTTTGAAATTTCAAGTATCCTGCTGTTATCAATTGTCAGGAGACTGGAGCAAAGGCAGATGTCTGACATGTACAGCCCCAGGTCACCCCTCACCTGTTGCCCAGCTCTGGATAGCTCTTAATTCTTTGCCCAGGTTTTCTATGAGTTGGATTTTTTTTCCATTGTCAAGTTCCACTTTTGAGTCCTACAGAAATCTAGTCCCTGGTTCTTAGCTGCAGATTCTTTGATTCCATTCCCAGCAAATTTCTTTTGTTCAGATACATCCTACCCTGTATTTACCTTCCCTCTATCAACTGTTGTTTGTGTGGAAATGCGTGTTGTCCTCGGGTACAATGCATGGTTGGCTTATGCAGCAGTGAGATGAATATCACAGCTGATGAACAGTCAGAGCTGCAATAATTTTCAAAATTTATTCCAAATAAAATGATTTCTTTGCTTAGGGTTCCCTAGAAACCATTCTCTGAACGTGATTCCAGTGTTTTGACTGGAGAGTTAAGGCTTTTGTCTACTTCTGTTTCCCAGGGAAGAATACCGAGTTTGCTCCTGATGACTGGATGTGATGATGGGTTTGAAGGAGGGGGATTGTGTTTAGCACCAGCTCATCACCAGGCAAAGACAGCACACAACAAGACAAAGCTCATGGACAGGGATGACTTTGTGGAGTTGTCTTGGAAAGAGACTCTTTGTGTCTTAAGCATCCCTTGCTTGCTTGATGCCATCAGCCAGATTCACCAGCTGGAAAAGGCCAAGCCATGGCACTCCTCCTCTGCCAGGAACAAAATGTCAGGGCCTGCATTTCCCGAGCTCAGTGCCTGCTCTCCTTCCCAGTCCTTCCATGGATCTACTCCTCCCTACAACGTCTCGAGGATATCAAATAAAACCTGTCTTTCCAAGAAAGAAATGGCCTTTTCATGCAGTGCAGTGAACGATGTTTAATACCCATGTCCTGCAACTGGGGACAATTCTGTGAGGGGTAAAGCCCCTGAACCGTGGGTTTGGAGTGCTGGCAGCTGACATGCATTTCAACATGAGCACTGTGTGCCTTCTCTCCAGGGGCTGGAAAAATACAATGATTTCATCTATCTCCCAGTGCTCGACATTTTTCTCAAAACTTAAGACTGACTGTCCTCATGAACCAACTTCTCAATTAATGTGTCGTTTTCATAATTTCCTAGAGGATTCATTTGCATAAGGAATTAATTTCATCGAATGTTGTTGTTGTGTGAAAATGGGCACTGTATGTTACTTGTAAAGATGTCTTCCCAGAAACTGATTGACAGCACAAGAAATACATTTTATTCCTTCATGGGTTTCCTACTCAAGTGCCCTACACAATTTGGGCATTGGAAAAAAATCCTCCAACTATTTCCCTTTTGAAATCAAGGAAACTTATTTCTTTACAGATTCCAACCCCTATGGAAAGTCCATCTCCCAAAAGGTTTCTTGAACAGAGAAGTCTGGAAATGACAACAAAGAACAAGAGTTTTGGAGGATACCATAAGACATTTATTGAACATCAAACTTGCTGCTTGAATATCTTGAAATTCTACT